>NC_135599.1:311607-384066 GCF_965152235.1 Eretmochelys imbricata
TAACAATCCCCCCCCCCCCCCCCCCAGCCAACTACAGCAGCTGCCAAGTTTGACACCCGCTCGGCCGCTTCCTGTTTTCACTTCAGGTTTCCTGCTCGGTGACCTCTGACCCCCCCCCGGCTTAGGGGGGTTCCTGCTGGGGCGGGGCGGGGGGGGAATGCAGGCTTGCTCCCCTCGCAGCCCAGATGTTAAGGGGAGGGTGGAAAAAATCAACAGGACTCAATGCCACGCGCAGATGCTGTGGGGAGAGAACCCAGGAGTCCCAGGCTCCCAGCCCCCCTGTTCTGACCACTAGCCTGCACTCCCCTCCCAGAGCCGGGGAGAGAACCCAGGAGTCCTGGCTCCCTGACCCCCCTCGCTCTAGCCCTCCAGCCCCCACTCCCCTCCGAGAGCCGGGGAGAGAACCCAGGAATCCTGGCTTCCAGCCCCCCCTGCTCTAATCCACCAGCGCCCACTTCCCCTCCCAGAGCCGGGGAGGGAACCCAGGAGTCCTGGCTCCCAGCCCCCCCCAACCCACCAGCCCCCCACTCCCCTCCCAGAGTCGGGGAGAGAACCCAGGAATCCTGGCTCCAGCCCCACCCTGCTCTGACCCACCAGCCCCCCCTGCTCTAATCCACCAGCGCCCACTCCCCTCCCAGAGCCGGGGAGAGAACCCAGGAATCCTGGCTCCCTGACCCCCCTGCTCTAATCCACCAGTGCCCACTCCCCTCCCAGAGCTGGGGAGAGAACCCAGGGAGTCCTGGCTCCCAGCCCCCCCGCTCTAACCACCAGCGCCCACTCCCCTCCCAGAGCCGGGGAGGGAACCCAGGAGTCCTGGCTCCCAGCCCCCCCCAACCCACCAGCCCCCCACTCCCCTCCCAGAGTCGGGGAGAGAACCCAGGAGTCCTGGCTCCCAGCCCCCCCTGCTCTAATCCACCAGCGCCCACTCCCCTCCCAGAGCCGGGGAGGGAACCCAGGAGTCCTGGCTCCCAGCCCCCCCAACCCACCAGCGCCCCACTCCCCTCCCAGAGCCGGGGAGAGAACCAGGAGTCCGGGCCCCCACGGGCTGTCTGGGAACTTCACCCTCCGTCCTTCCCGCCCCTGCAGCTGCACCAGCTGGTCCTGGAGTCGGCGCGGGAGAAGCGGGACATGGAGCAGAGACACATCATGATCAAACAGAAGGTGAGGGGAGAGGCTGGGGGGCAGGGATGGGGGCAGGTGTGGGGGGAGGGGGGTCTCCGGTGGGTGGGTATGGGCGGGGCCTTCTGGGGGAGAGAGAGCTATGGGGGGCAGTGGGAGGAGCCTGTGGTCGGGGGTGTGGCTAGGGTCTGGAGGGGGTGGGGCCTGGCCAGAGAGGGTGGGGGTGAGCCCTGGGGTTTGTGGGTTGGGGCCAGGGCTGGATATGGGGCAGCAGCTGGTGAGGCGAGGTCTGGGGTGGGTGGGGGCGGTGCTGGGGTAGGGGAGCAAGGCCCAGGCCCAGGGGAGAGGGGCTGGACGCGGGGCCTGTGGGTGGAGGGGCGGGGCCCTGCGTGGTGTGGGTGGGGTGTAGGCGCTGGCGTGGGGGGGGCTGGCGTGGGGGGGGGCAGGACTGGGGGCGGTCAGGTGGGGCCGAGGGGGGCAGGGCTTGGTGGTGGGGCGGGGCTGCGGCAGGTGGGGTGGGGGCTGGGGGCAGTGAACTGGGGGCGGGGCTCAGTGGGGTGGAGGCGGGGCTGCAGGGGGTGGGACGGGACCATGGGAGGAGGAGCCTGGCTGGGCTGGTGGGCGGGGCTCTGGGGTGGAGGCGGGGGCTGTGGCTGGGGGCGGGACCCGGGGCGAGGGCGGGGGCTGTGAAGATGGGAGACGGAGTCCCTGGGGGGAGCGGGCCCGGGGCGAGGGCGGGGGCTGTGAAGAGGGGAGGCGGGGTCCTGGGGGGGAGGCGGGGCCTGGGGCTGAGGGCGGGGGCTGTGAAGAGGGGAGGCGGGGTCCTGGGGGGGGAGGCGGGGCCCGGGGCGAGGGCGGGGGCTGTGAAGAGGGGAGGCGGTGGTCCTGGGGGGGGGAGGCGGGGCCCGGCCCAGGGCGGAGGCTGTGAAGAGGGGAGGCGGGGCTCTGGGGTGGAGGCGGGGCTGTGGCTGGGGGTGGGGCCCGGGGCGGGGCCCGGGGCTGTGAAGAGGGGAGGCGGGGGTCCTGGGGGGGGAGGCGGGGCCCGGGGCGAGGGCAGGGGCTGTGAAGAGGGCAGGCAGGGTCCTGGGGGGGGAGGCGAGGCCCAGGCCCAGGGCGGGGGCTGTGAAGAGGGGAGGCGGGGCCCGGGCCAGGGCGGGGGCTGTGAAGAGGGCAGGCGGGGCTCCGGGGCTGGAGGCGGGGCTGTGGCTGGGGGTGGGGCCCGGGGCGAGGGCAGGGGCTGTGAAGAGGGCAGGCGGGGGTCCTGGGGGGCCCGGGCCCAGGGCGGGGGCTGTGAAGAGGGGAGGCGGGGCTCCGGGGCTGGAGGCGGGGCTGTGGCTGGGGGTGGGGGCCCGGGGCGAGGGCAGGGCTGTGAAGAGGGCAGGCGGGGTCCTGGGGGGGGAGGCGGGGCCCGGGCCCCAGGGCGGGGGCTGTGAAGAGGGGAGGCGGGGCCCGGGCCCAGGGCGGGGGCTGTGAAGAGGGCAGGCGGGGCTCTGGGGTGGAGGCGGGGGCTGTGGCTGGAGGCGGGGCCCGGGCCCAGGGCGGGGGCTGTGAAGAGGGGAGGCGGGGTCCTGGGGGGGGAGGTGGGGCCCGGGCCCAGGGCGGGGGGCTGTGAAGAGGGGAGGCGGGGCTCCGGGGGTGGAGGCGGGCTGTGGCTGGTGGCTGGGGGCGGGGCCCGGGCCCAGGGCGGGGGCTGTGAAGAGGGGAGGCGGGGCTCTGGGGTGGAGGCGGGGCTGTGGCTGGAGGCGGGGCCCGGGCCCAGGGCGGGGGCTGTGAAGAGGGCAGGCGGGGCTCCGGGGCTGGAGGCGGGGCTTGTGGCTGGGGGTGGGGCCCGGGGCGAGGGCAGGGCTGTGAAGAGGGCAGGCGGGGTCCTGGGGGGGGGAGGCGGGGCCCGGGCCCAGGGCGGGGGGCTGTGAAGAGGGGAGGCGGGGCCCGGGCCCAGGGCGGGGGCTGTGAAGAGGGCAGGCAGGGTCCTGGGGGGGGAGGCGGGGCCCGGGCCCAGGGCGGGGGCTGTGAAGAGGGCAGGCGGGGTCCTGGGGGGCCCGGGGCCCAGGGCAGGGGCTGTGAAGAGGGGGAGGCGGGGCTCTGGGGTGGAGGCGGGGCTGTGGCTGGGGCGGGGCCCGGGCCCAGGGCGGGGGCTGTGAAGAGGGCAGGCGGGGGTCCTGGGGGGCCCGGGGCGAGGGCGGGGCCGTGGAGCGGGGTGGGGCGGGGGCCGTGCCCCCCAGTGACGGCCCGCCCCCCCCCAGGACCTGTCCCGGGACGAGGCGGTGCTGGAGGGGCGCGGGGAGGCGCCGGACGGGGTGGTGATGGAAGGGTACCTCTACAAGCGAGCCAGTAACGCCTTCAAGACGTGGAGCAGGTCAGAGACCCCCCCCCTTTACCCCCCAATTCCCCCCACGCCCCCCCCCCCGATTCCCCCCACGCCCCTCCCCACTCCCCTGCCCGGGTGCGCATCCACATCTGTCCGGGGGGGGGGGGCCCGAAGACCCCCGTGTCCCCCCGCCCCGACCCACTTCCTTCCCCCCCCGCCCCCTTTATGGCACTCCCCCCCCAGGCAGGGGGCTGTGGCCCCCTCTCCCCTCTCCCCCCACTGACAGCCCCCCCGCTCTCCGCCAGGCGCTGGTTCTCCATCCAGAGCAATCAGCTGGTCTATCAGAAACGGGCCAAGGTGAGTGGGGGCCTTTGTGGAGGGGCTGGGGGGGGCCCCAAGGGGTCGGGGGGGACGGGGCCCCCGGCCCAGGGGTGAGTTGGGGGTGCAAAGGAAGGGTGGGGAGGCGGCTGGTCTCGGGGGGGCAGAGGGCTGGGGAGGGGGGTTTTTCTCCTCGCTGCCCCCCCCAGGAGGCAGAGGGCTGGGGGGGGGGCTATGGGGTGCTATCTCTCTGCCCCCCCCCCCCCCAGGACGCTGTTGACGGTGGTGGTGGAGGACCTGCGGCTCCTGCACCGTCAAACCCTGCCCCGACCACGAGCGGCGCTTCTGCTTCGAAGTCGTGTCCCCCTCCAAGTGAGTCCTGCCCCCCAACCCCCGCTGCCCCCCAACCCTGCTGCCCCCCCAACTGCCCCCCCGCGTCGGTGCCAAGCCCCTGCCTCCACCCGCTGCACCACCCCAGCCCCGCCCCCCCCCCATCACCAGCTTTCTCTCCCCCTGCTCAGGCCGGGCCTCCCGCCCCCCTCTAGCTGGGGGGGGGAAAGGGGGCCCCACGGAGCCCCCCCCCCAAATGCCCCATGTCGTTCCCCCCCCTCCAGGAGCTGCATGCTGCAGGCCGACTCGGAGAAACACCAGCAGGCCTGGCTGATGGCCGTGCAGAACAGCATCGCCTCGCCTTCAGCGAGGGGCAGGCCGAGCCCCCCGGCCAGGTACGGCCCCCCCCCCAGGGACCCCCCCAAACCCCCCCATGGGCCTCAGCCTCCGGGCTGAGCCCCCCAGCCAGGTACAGATCCCCCCGGGATCCCCCCAAACCTCCCCATGGCCTCGGCCTTAGGCGAGGGGGAAGGCCGAGCCCCCCGGCCAGGTACGGCCCCCCCCGGGGACCCCCCAAACCCCCCCATGGCCTCAGCCTCCGGGCTGAGCCCCCCAGCCAGTACAGACCCCCCCCGGGAAGTCCCCCAAACCTCCCCATGGCCTCGGCCTTCGGCGAGGGGGAAGGCGAGCCCCCCGGCCAGGTACGGGGACCCCCCCAACCCCCCCCCCCATGGCCTCGGCCTTCAGCGAGGGGCAGGCCAAGCCCCCCGGCCAGATACGGCCCCCCCCCGGAGACCCCCTAAACTCCCCCATGGCCTCAGCATCTGGGCCGAGTCCCCCAGCCAGGTACGGACCCCCCCCGGGAACCCCCCAAAATCCCCGTGGCCACGGCCTTCAGCCAGAGGGCAGCTGGAGACCCTTTATCTGGTCGGGGGGGGGGCTGCTGTTGGAGAATGGGGGGGGGTCTGTGGGGAAGAAGCAGGGGGCTCTGTGGGGAAATGTGGGGGCTGCGGGTGGGGAGTAGGGCGACGCCGTGGGGGAAGGGGGGGGCTGCGGGTGGGGAGCGGGGAACGCCGTGGAAGTAGGGGTGCTGCGGGCCGGGAGCGAAGAGCCCAGCCAGCCCCCTAACTCCGCCCCCCCCCCCCGCAGCACCCGGAGCGCCCCGCCTCGCTGGTGGGGGGCACCCTGGAGGCGTGGGGCCGGAGCCCGCGGGCGGGCGGGGACAAGCGGTGTGCTGGACCAGGTGCAGCGGCTGGAGGGAACGCGCAGTGCTGCGACTGCCGGAGCCCGCGCACCGAGTGGGCCAGCATCAACCTGGGCATCACCCTGTGCATCGAGTGCTCCGGGATCCACCGGTACCCCCCGACCCCCCCCGGGGCCCCCCTGACCCCCCCCGGGGCCCCCCACTGCCACTCCCGAACCCCGATCTCCCCCTGCTCCCCCACTGCCCTCCCGAACCCCGATCTCCCCGGCCTGGGCATCACCCTGTGCATCGAGTGCTCCGGGATCCACCGGTACCCCCTCCGACCCCCCCGGGGCCCTCCCACTGCCCTCCCGAACCCCGATCTCCCCCTGCTCCCCCACTGCCCTCCCGAACCCCGATCTCCCCCTGCTCCCCCACTGCCCTCCCGAACCCCGATCTCCCCCGGCCTGGGCATCACCCTGTGCATCGAGTGCTCCGGGATCCACCGGGTACCCCCCCGACCCCCCAGGGGCCCCCCACTGCCCTCCCGAACCCCGATCTCCCCCTGCTCCCCCACTGCCCTCACCGAACCCCGATCTCCCCCTGCTCCCCCACTGCCCTCCCGAACCCCGATCTCCCCCGGCCTGGGCATCACCCTGTGCATCGAGTGCTCCGGGATCCACCGGTACCCCCCGACCCCCCCCGGGGCCCCCCACTGCCCTCCCGAACCCCGATCTCCCCCTGCTCCCCCACTGCCCTCCCGAACCCCGATCTCCCCCGGCCTGGGCATCACCCTGTGCATCGAGTGCTCCGGGATCCACCGGTACCCCCCCGACCCCCCCGGGGCTCCCCACTGCCCTCCCGAACCCCGATCTCCCCCCTGCTGCCCCACTGCCCTCCCGAACCCCAATCTCCCCCCTGCTCCCCCACTGCCCTCCCGAACCCCGATCTCCCCCGGCCTGGGCATCACCCTGTGCATCGAGTGCTCCGGGATCCACCGGTACCCCCCCCGACCCCCCGGGGCCCCCCACTGCCCTCCCGAACCCCCGATCTCCCCCGGCCTGGGCATCACCCCTGTGCATCAAGTGCTCCGGGATTCCACCGTACCCCCCCGACCCCCCCGGGGCCCCCCGAGCCCCCCACTGCCCTCCCGAACCCCGATCTCCCCCTGCTCCCCCACTGCCCTCCCGAACCCCGATCTCCCCCGGCCTGGGCATCACCCTGTGCATCGAGTGCTCCGGGATCCACCGGTTCCCCCCGAACCCCGCCCGGGGCCCCCCCACTGCCCTCCCGAACCCCGATCTCCCCCGGCCTGGGCATCACCCTGTGCATCGAGTGCTCCGGCATCCACCAGTACCCCCCCGACCCCCCCGGGGGCCCCCCCACTGCCCTCCCGAACCCCGATCTCCCCCTGCACCCGCACTGCCCTCCCGAACCCCGATCTCCCCGGCCTGGGCATCACCCCTGTGCATCGAGTGCTCCGGGATCCACCGGTACCCCCCCGACCCCCCCGGGGCCCCCCACTGCCCTCCGAACCCCGATCTCCCCCGGCCTGGGCATCACCTGTGCATCGAGTGCTCTGGCATCCACCGGTACCCCCCGAACCCCCCCGGGGCCCCCCCCCGAGCCCCCCACTGCCCTCCTGAACCCAATCTCCCCCGGGCCTGGGCATCACCCTGTGCATCGAGTGCTCCGGGATCCACCGGTACCCCCCCGACCCCCCCGGGGCCCCCCACTGCCCTCCCGAACCCCGATCTCCCCCTGCTCCCCCACTGCCCTCCCGAACCCCGATCTCCCCCGGCCTGGGCATCACCCTGTGCATCGAGTGCTCTGGCATCCACCGGTACCCCCCGAACCCCCCCCGGGGCCCCCCGAGCCCCCCACTGCCCTCCCGAACCCTGATCTCCCCCGCCTGGGCATCACCCTGTGCATCGAGTGCTCCGGGATCCACCGGTACCCCCCCGAACCCCCCCGGGGGCCCCCCACTGCCCTCCGAACCCCGATCTCCCCCTGCTCCCCCACTGCCCTCCCAAACCCCGATCTCCCCCGGCCTGGGCATCACCCTGTGCATCGAGTGCTCCGGGATCCACCGGTACCCCCCCGAGCCCCCCCGGGGCCCCCCGAGCCCCCCACTGCCCTCCCCGAACCCCGATCTCCCCCTGCTCCCCCACTGCCCTCCCAAACCCTGATCTCCCCCGGCCTGGGCATCACCCTGTGCATCGAGTGCTCCGGATCCACCGGTACCCCCCCCGACCCCCCCGGGGCCCTCCACTGCCCTCCCGAACCCCGATCTCCCCCTGCTCCCCCACTGCCCCTCCCGAACCCCGATCTCCCCCGGCCTGGGCATCACCCTGTGCATCGAGTGCTCCGGGATCCACCGGTACCCGCCGAACCCCCCCAAGGCCCCCCGAGCCCCCCACTGCCCTCCTGAGCCCCGATCTCCCCCGCCTGGGCATCACCCTGTGCATCGAGTGCTCCGGGATCCACCGGTACCCCCCCGACCCCCCCGGGGCCCCCCACTGCCCTCCCGAACCCCGATCTCCCCCGGCCTGGGCATCACCCCTGTGCATCGAGTGCTCCGGGATCCACCGGTACCCCCCCCAACCCCCCCCGGGGCCCCCCGAGCCCCCCACTGCCCTCCCGAACCCCGATCTGCCCCTGCTGCCCCACTGCCCTCCCGAACCCCGATCTCCCACTGCCCTCCCGAACCCCCGATCTCCCCCTGCTGCCCCACTGCCCTCCCGAACCCCGATCTCCCCCGGCCTGGGCATCACCCTGTGCATCGAGTTCTCCGGATCCACCGGTACCCCCCCGACCCCCCCGGGGCCCCCCACTGCCCTCCCGAACCCCGATCTCCCCCTGCTCCCCCACTGCCCTCCCGAACCCCGATCTCCCCCTGCTCCCCCACTGCCCCTCCCGAACCCCGATCTCCCCGGCCTGGGCATCACCCTGTGCATCGAGTGCTCCGGGATCCACCGGTACCCCCCAACCCCCCCCGGGGCCCCCCGAGCCCCCACTGCCCTCCCGAACCCCGATCTGCCCCTGCTGCCCCACTGCCCTCCCGAACCCCGATCTCCCACTGCCCTCCCGAACCCCCGATCTCCCCCTGCTGCCCCACTGCCTCCCGAACCCCGATCTCCCCCGCCTGGGCATCACCCTGTGCATCGAGTGCTCCGGGATCCACCGGGTACCCCCCGAACCCCCCCGGGGCCCCCCGAGCCCCCACTGCCCTCCCGAACCCCGATCTCCCCCTGCTCCCCCACTGCCCTCCAAACCCCGATCTCCCCCGGCCTGGGCATCACCCTGTGCATCGAGTGCTCCGGGATCCACCGGTACCCCCCCCGACCCCCCCGGGGCCCCCCACTGCCCTCCCGAACCCTGATCTCCCACTGCCCTCACCCGAACCCCGATCTCCCCCGGCCTGGGCATCACCCTGTGCATCGAGTGCTCTGGCATCCACCGGTACCCCCCGAACCCCTCCGGGGCCCCCCGAGCCCCCCACTGCCCTCCTGAACCCCGATCTCCCCCGGCTGGGCATCACCCTGTGCATCGAGTGCTCCGGCATCCACCGGTACCCCCCCGAACCCCCCCGGGGCCCCCCACTGCCCTCCCGAACCCCGATCTCCCCCTGCTCCCCCACTGCCCTCACCGAACCCCGATCTCCCCTGGCCTGGGCATCACCCTGTGCATCGAGTGCTCTGGCATCCACCGGAACCCCCCCGAACCCCCCCCCGGGGCCCCCCACTGCCCTCCCGAACCCCGATCTCCCCCTGCTCCCGCACTGCCAGTCCCGAACCCCGATGTCCCCCAGCCTGGGCATCACCCTGTGCATCGAGTGCTCCGGCATCCACCGGTACCCCCCCCGAAACCCCCCCGAGCCCCCCACTGCCCTCCTGAACCCCGATCTCCCCCTGCTCCTCCACTGCCCTCCCGAACCCCGATCTCCCCCGGCCTGGGCATCACCCTGTGCATCGAGTGCTCCGGCATCCACCGGTTCCCCCGAACCCACCGGCTCCTCACTGCGCCCCCATCCCTCCACTGCCCCCTGACCTCCCCCTTGCCCCCCTCCCAAGCCCCCCAGCCTGGCCATCGAGAGCTCTGGCGCATATGGGTCTTGGGGGGCAGCCGGGGGGCCCCCTCTGAGTCCCCCCCGGCTGACTCCTCCCCCCCTCTGTCGCAGGAGCCTGGGGGTCCATTTCTCCAAGGTTCGCTCCCTGACGCTCGACTCCTGGGAGCCGGAGCTCGTCAAGGTAACGGTGTGGGGGGGGGGGGGTCCGCCTGAGAGGGGTGTCTCACGAGGGGTGGGCTTAAGGGGGGCAGGGCAGGGGGTGACCTGGGGGGCTGTTTGCCCGTGGAGTCACACCCCCCTCCCCATGTTGGTGGGTTGCAAGGTCTGTTCACTGGGCCACGGGATGGGGGTCAGGCCCGGGGGGGGGGGGGGGTCAACATCTGGATTGTGACTGCCCCCCGGTGTGTCCCTTCCCTCCCCCCCCAGCTGATGTGCGAGCTGGGGAACGGAGCCCCTGAACCGCATTTACGAGGCGCGTGTGGACGAGATGACGGTCAAGAGACCCCAGCCCGGCTGCTCCCGGTGAGCCCCCCCCCCCCCCAGCGCCCCCCTGAACCCTCCGGCCCCCTCCCCGTGCCCCTCCTCCAGGCTGGCAGCTCCCAGTGGTGCCCCCCCCTGGCCCCGCCCTCTCCAGCCCCCCTCTGCAGCGCCCCCCCGAACCTCCTGGCCCCTCCCCCAGCCCAGCTGCTTATCATGAGACCCCCCCACACACGCCCACAAACGCCCCCACAAGGCTGTGTCCTCCCCCCGCACCAGCAGGGGCTGCCCCGTCTCACCCCCCCCCCCCCACAGGGCGGAGAAGGAGAGCTGGATCCGGGCCAAATACGTGGAGAAGAAATTCATCACCAAGTTGCCGGAGGCACGGCTGAGCCGGGGGGGGGCGCCGGGGACCCCTCGACCCGGGACCGGCCCCCCAGGCCCCCCCCTCAAACCCAAACCGGGCAGCGTTGGCCGGGCTGCAGGTACCTGACAGGGGAAGGGGTTAAGATCCTGGGGAGGAGGGAATCCTGTGGGGCGGGGGGGGGGTGAGTGTAGGGCTGCGGGGGGGGGGGGGATGTGTGTCTGTGTCTAACCCAGCCCCCTTCTTCCACCCCTGCAGAGCCGGGGGGGGGGGGTGGCGTGCGGCTGTGGGGGGGAGGGACACATGGCTGGGGTGGGGTGCAGCTGGGCAGGGGGACGCCTTGGGGCCTGGGTGTAGCCCGGTGGACATGGCCAGGTGGCTCCCCCGTCCCTGATGCCCCCCCCCCCACACTTTTCCCCCCCCCGTTCCAGAGCCAGGGGAGGCCGGCTCCCCCCCTGAAGACCTGCGCAGCCTCCACCCGGGGGCGCTGCTCTACTGGGCCGCTGGCCACCAGAACCTGCCCACCATGGCCGACGCCCCTGGCCCACGGCGCCGACGTCAACTGGGTCAACGCCGCCGAGGACAGCCGGACCCCGCTGCTGCGGGCCGTGGCCGCGGTAGGCGGGGCGGGGAGGGGGGGGGCCTTAGCTGGGGGGGGGGGGCGTTAACCCCTCGTGCCCCGGCTCACTCCGCCTCTCCCCGTCCCCAGAACTCCCTGCTGGCCTGCGAGTTCCTGCTGCAGAACGGGGGCCAACGTCAACCAGGGCCGACAGCGCCGGGCGGGGGGCCCCTGCACCACGCCACCATCCTGGGCCACACCGGGTAGGTCGGGGGGCTGGGGGCCCGCCCGGGGGGCTGGGGCCCGCCCAGGGGCCCGCCCAGCCCGGACGGGTAATTCTGGGGGGGGGTTGCTGTTCCTCACCTGGCCACTAGATGGCGTCGTGGCACCAGGACCGCCACACTGGTGGCACCCGCCACCCCGTGGATGCACCCGGCGGCGAAGCTAAGCAGGGCCGGGGCCGTGTTGCCGGCCTGGAGGGGGGACCTTGTCTCCCCCACCCGCCTCTCACGGCTCTGCTCTCTGATAGGCTGGCCTGCCTGTTCCTCAAGCGGGGGGCCAATCTGAATGCGGTCGACATGGAGGGGAAGGAACCGCTCTCCATCGCCATAGACACGGCCAACGCTGACATCGTCACCCTGTGAGTCCCCTGCTCCCCCCCCTCCCCAGGTTGGATGGCAGGGGGGAGGGAGCGGGGGTGCTGGTGGAGGGGGAGGGGAATTTGTCTCATTTTCTGCCCCCCCCCCCATCCCCCTTGCAGGCTGCGCCTGGCCAAGATGCGGGAAGGCGGAGGTCGCGCAGGGACAGTCAGGTGGGTGTCTTGTCTTGGGGGCCCAGGGCTGGGCTAACGGGGGGCTGTGGGGTGGGAGTGAGGGGCTCCAGCAGGGCTGGGGGGGCAGGGCTGGGCTAACGGGGGGCTGTGGGGTGGGAGTGAGGGGCTCCCAGCAGGGCTGGGGGGGCAGGGCTGGGCTAGCAGGGGGCTGTGGGGTGGGAGTGAGGGGCTCCAGCAGGGCTGGGGGGGGCAGGGCTTGGCTAGCGGGGGGCTGTGGGGCGGGACTGGGGGGGCAACCTTGCCCCGCTCCTACGCCCTTTGCCCTCCCAGGCGACGAGACCTACCCTCGACATCTTCCGGGACTTCTCCCTGATGGCGTCCGACAACCCCGAGAAGTTGACCCGCCGCGACCTGAAACTCACCACCCTGTAGCCCCCAGGGGGGCCACCGCCGAGCCACCATCGCCTTTCATGTGTCTGTCGGGGGGGGGGGGGGGGGGAGGGGGGAGAATCCCCTCCCCCACTCCTGGCTCCTCCCCCTTCCCCCGGCTGGGCGGGGCAGTGATGCCGCGGGGGACTCCTCCCCCCCAGCCCCGGGCTGCCTTGTTAATTACCGCCCCCCATTGTTCTGCTGCTTTGATGTGACTCTTGGTAAGAGGTAATAGGGGGTAGGGCCCGATTTCCTGTCGCCCCCACTCCTGCCCCCTATCCCAGGCCAGGGCTGATCTTTTGGCCCCCAGATCGCCCCTCATTATAAGGCAGGGGCTTATCCTTCCCCCACCCCTCCCATTATGGGGAGGGGCTTCTCCCTGGCCCCCCCTTCTGGCCCCCAGATTCCCCCCCTCCCATTTATGGGGCAGGGGCTAATCTCATATCCGCACCCGTCCTATTTATTGTTTCTATGGGACCACCCTCCCTGTTTGTTGTTTTAACCCCCCCCCCAATGTACACGCACACGGCCCCCCCTCCTCCGGTTGAGATGTCTTCCTTCTGAGTGGGGGGGCCCCCGTCTCTGAAGGGAAGGGAAGGAGGAGCCCCCCCTTCTCCGCCCCACTGCAGGAGCAGCGGGAGATCCGGGCAGCTGTACAAAGCTGGCATGCAATAAACAGACCAGGCTGGAATATCAACTCCTGCGTCCATCTCTGGGGCGGGGCGGCTGGTTATCCAGGGAGCCCTCGCCCGGCGCTGAGATGCGCCACCTCTGGGGCGGGGCGGCGGTTTACACAGGGGACCCCGGCCCGGTGCTGAGATGCGCCCACCTCTGGGGCGGGGCGGCTGGTGACACGGGGATCCTGTAGCTTCGTCGCCTGTTTCTCCATCTCCCACCACGTGGCGGCGTTGTCCATGTGTCTCCCTCCCCGAGAGGGCAGCGTTGGGTTCACCCTTGGGGCTGGAGGGGGCAGCGCCTACCTCACCTACCCCACTCCCGGGCGTTCCCAGGTGGGCGCGTCCGGGAGCTTGGATCCTTGGGCATGGGGCAGCCCCCTCTGGGTGCAAATCTGGGGGTGGGGGGCTGGTGAATTTCACCCCAGCCCTGCCACATGCCTCTTGTACCCCACCCAAATTGCCCCTTCTGCACCCCCCACAGGAGTGTGGAGATCTCCAAGTGACAGTGAGGTTCACTGTTCCTTCCTGCTCCCCGGGATACTAGGGTCCAGGAGGCCTGGCTCCCAGCCCCCCACCTGCTCTAACCACCAGCCCCCACTCCCCAGCCAGAGCCTGGGAGAGAACCCAGGAGTCCTGGCTCGCGGCCCCCGCAGCTCTAACCCACCAGCCCCCACGCCCCCACTCCTCTCCCATGGGGAGAGAACCCAGGAGTCCTGCCTCCCAGCCCCCCCGCTCTAACCCACCAGCCCCCACTCCCCTCTCAGAGCCAGGGAGAGAACCCAGGAGTCCCCGCTTGTCCCCACGCCCCACAGCTGCAACGTCTCCGTAGCCTCTTTCAGCCACACCCCCCGAAACCTCACGCATGATTCCAGCCTGTCTCCTTTCCGCCTCCCTGTCTCTGCCCTCCAAGGGTCCCATTGACCCGGCTTGCCCGTGGGCCTGCGGCACCGAGATAAGGGCGGGTGGGGTTGGGCGCTGCTGATAAGAAATACAGCTGAAGCTTCAAAAGGGCCTCTGGGGTCAGCCGCGGGCTCGGCTCCCAGGTGCCTACCCTGCATTTAACGCCGAGAGCGTGGTTTTCCGGCAAATGTTTTTTCAGTAGGGTCTACACAAACTTCAAGGGGAGAAGCCGGTGGAAGAGCGGACCTGAGGAGTAAAAATGGAGTAACCCTCTCAGAAGAGTGACTCTGGATTTAAACTATTGACTGAACTGGAGTCACTCAGGATTTACACCACTGAGTGAATTGGAGTGGCTCTGGATTCACACTGGTGGTATTGAGCTCAGTATCTGGCCCTTTTTGCACTGCAGCGACTCTGGATTTACACCGGTGGAATTGAGATCAAAGTCTGGTCCTTATAGCTTTTATTGATTGGGAGTGACTCTGGATTTACACCATTGAGTGAATTGGAGTGGCTCTGGATTCACACTGGTGGTACTGAGCTCAGTATTTGGCCCTTTTTGCACTGCAGCAACTCTGGATTTACACCAGTGGAATTGAGATCAAAGTCTGGTTCTTATAGCTTTTATTGATTGGGAGTGACTCTGGATTTGCACCATTGACTGAACTGGAATGACTCTGGATTTACACCAGTGGAACTGAGATGTGAATCTGGCTGTTACACTGAACTCTGGATTTACACTAGCATCACTGAGCTCAGAGTCTGGTCCTTATATTATTGTCCGAACTGGAGCCAGTCTGGATTTACACCATTAACTGAACTGGAGTTACTCTGGATTTACACCACTGGAATTGAGCTCGGAATCTAGCCTGCTGTGATTACCCTTCTCCCCCATTTCCAATGTCACTTCATCTCACTCCTCTCTAGGACGTTATTGTCCTGATTTAAGTGGGGACGGTTGTCCTGAGCCGTTCCCAGAGCTCAGCGCCCAGGGCTCCCTTGTGCAGGGGTGGTCTCCATTCTGGTGGGTTAAATTCCCAGCATCCTCTGGGTCACCTGACTGTTTGGGAGGAGAAGCAGTGGAACAGGAGCAAAAGTTTGGCACTGTAAAGAGGACCAGGCCCCCTGCCATGAGGAAAGTCCCAGATGCTATGAAAGAGACTGTGTAGCTCCCAGTCACATCCCTTAGGAAACCTAGTACACAAAAGAACACAAGTTATACCAATATTAGGGGTACCTAGAACCCAGCTTGCATCATTTTGTGACACCTACAATGTACCGAGTTGGAGTGGACTATAGTTTATATGGTATCGTGCATCTAGATCACACCATGTTATGCCAATCTAGAACCCAGCGTGCCTATTTGTGTTACCTAGAACGTGCGGAGTCAGAATAGACAACATCTTATGTGATTATGATGCATCTAGAACACAGCATGTTAAGCCTACCTGGAACCCAGAATGCATCATCTTTGTGCTACGTAGGACATATTAAGCTGGGGTTGACTATAGCTCATAGGCACTGCCTAGGATTCAACTACTTATGGCTACCTAGAACCCAGCATGCAGCCAACGGTAGGTATCTAAAATGCAGCAAGATTGGAATTGCGACAAAAGTCTCATGGGTAAAGTTAGGCACAACAATGGAGGCTATGAGCTATTTGTGACGAAGCGGGACTGTTCTTAATGTTTCCTCTGAATAGTGTGAGGGTACCTCAGTTTCCCCTAGGCAGTTCTTAAGTATCTAGGTGGGGGATGAGGGTGTATGATCGTTGCAGAGCCCTAGAGGGCAGGTGTGTGCAGGGGTCTGGACACAGAGAATGGCCGACACTCTGTTTCCTGGCAACTGATGGCCTGGGCCATTCCCCCCTGCAAGGTGAGAGCTAAAGGGTTGGAGAACAAAGGAATCAGGTCCCCTCCTGGCCCGGAAAGGGACAAAGCCCAGAGGAGGGGGGGCTGGAGAGACTTTCAGTTTGGGGCTGGCTGGGGACATGGAGTGAAGTGTAGACGGGGTTGTCTGGCTCACTGTCCCCCAAAATGGACCCAGCTGAGGGGTCCAGTTCTCTGCACCTACAAGCTCTGTGTTAGACCATGTTCCTGTCGTCTAATAAACCTTCTGTGTTACGGGCTGGCTGAGAGTCCCGTCTCACTGTGGAGTTGGGGGGCAGGACCCTCTGGCTTCCCCAGGACCCCACATGGGTGGACTCGCTGTGGGAAGCGCACGGAGGGGCAGAGGAGGCTGGAGGCTGCGGGGTCAGACCCAGGAAGGTGGAAGCCGTGTGAGCTGGGTGTCCTGCAGACAGGCTGCTCCCAGAAAGGAGACTGCCCCAGAGTCCTGCCTGGCTTCGTAGGGAGCAGTCCCAGAGCATCGCCCGGGGACTCCGTGACAGTATTCACGACCCAGCAAGGTTGTGATTTCTAGAACATAAGCTGGAGTAGTCACCAAGAGAGTTTGAGCCTGCAGTTGTGTGCAGGTTACAGGTTTAGGGCTCCCTGGAAAACACAAGTCTACCTAGAACGCAGAGCAGATCGAGTTCCAATTGCCTAGAAAGCTGGATTCAGGAGATGCCCATGACCCACAGTGTTAGAGCTACCTGGAACCGAGGGAATATAGTGTTCCAACTATCCAGAAAGCCAAGTACTGGAGTTGTCCTTAACCAATATGGTTACAGCTATCTTGAACCCAGGCCTTCTAGTGTTCAAATAATCTAGACAGCTGGGATGTGAAGTCATGTCTAGCACAGAGGGTTAGAGCTACCTAGAACCTAAGCATGTAGCATGCCAGTTACTCAGAAAGCCAGGTTCTAGAGCTGCCTACAGCCCATAGGGCTAGCACTACCTAGAATGTACAAATTTAGGGGTCTGTGAATGACGAAACCATGGCCCCTGCGGTGACCCCAAAGGTTAGAGGGTGGGTGAAATGGTACCCAGACTGAAGAGATCACCTACAACCTGGTTCCTGCTTGTGGGTCACCAGAACCTCCCTGGCCACTTCACACTGGCTGATCCATGACCGTGGAATGAGCAGCCAGGGGATGGGAGGTGCTTGCTGCCTAAAGTAGGGGGAGAAAGGCAAACTCCAAGACCTTACCAGATAACGGGGGGCCAGCCAGAGCCCCAAAACTCTCCAGTAGGTTTATGAGCCCAGTAGCTTCTGAGATCTGACCAGTCCTCACGATTTCCACCAGGCTGGAGAATTTCAGTGGGATAACGGCACCAGCTAAGAACCCATAGCAGATGTCAATGCACATCAGGATGGGATAGGTGTGCCCAAAGGGAACCAGGAGCAGCATGACGCCCGTCAGGAGGATCCAGAGAGTCAGGATGTGAAGGAGTCGGAAGGCCCTGCGGGCATCCAGCCAGCCAGCCACCAGGCGGCCACACAGATCGGTGGCACCCATCACGGACACGAGGCAGGCAGCCTGGTATTCGTCAAAGCCTATCTCGCGGGCGTGGGGCACTAGGTGGGCAAAGGGGACAAGGTAGCCCAAATTCATCAACAGGCCAGCTACAGCAAAGGTCAGGAAAGGCCGACTGGCAAGCAAAGCCAAGCCAAACAGGGAGGACAGCTTCGCCAGCCACGACCTCTGTGGGGCTGGTGCCAGAGCCAAGTCCTCTGCCAGGGCCAGCGGGCGGAGGAGGGTGCCACATGCCACCAGGTGGAAGGTCAGGCCCGCCACAATCATGAGCCCTCCACGCCAGCCATAGGAGTCCACCAGGAACTGGAAGAGGGGGGAGAAAGCCAGCGAGGACAACCCAGGTGCAGAGAAGGCCACAGCGATGGCCAGCGCCCGGCGTCGTTTGAAGTAACGGGCAAGCATGGCCACTGAAGGGGCAAAGACTAGCGCGCCACCGAAGCCTGCAAGAGAGGTGGGGAACTGGGGTTATGGGGGTTGGATAGGTGGGCTCTCCTGCTTCGAGCCAGGAGATTGTGCTACTTAGAATGGTTTGAGTCGGAGTCGACTACAGCTTGTATGGATGCGTCTAGGATGCACCATGCTGAGCCAGCGTAGAACCCCGCATGAATCCTGTTTGTGCGACCTAGAACGTCTGGAGCTGGAGTAGACTACAGTGTATAGGCCTAGGACACATCTAGAACGCACCATGCTATGCCAACCTAGAACCCACCATGAATCCTGTTTGTGCGACCTAGAACATCTGGAGCTGGAGTAGACTATAGTGTATAGGCCTAGGGCGCATCTAGAATGCACCATGCTATGCCAACTTGGAACCCACCATGAATCCTGTTTGTGTGACCTAGAACATCTGGAGCTGGAGTAGACTACAGCTTACAGGGCTAGGATGCATCTGGAGCACACTGTGTTAAGACAAACCTAGAACTAGGTGTGACGATGTGACGCAGCAGGGAGGGGGGAGTGTTGACCTGGGAATGTGCCCTGGGCATGGGAGACCTGAGAGCCTGTCACCTGAGCCGGGAGGGGGAGGGGGAGGTAACACCTCTGCCCAGGAACGAGAAGACAGGCTGCAGGTGAGAGCCTGCTGGGGGAGTTTAGTTTCAGTTTGGGCTGGGTGGAGGAACACAGGGAACCCCAGGGCTGGGGTCTAAGCTCCCTGCTCCCCCAGAAGGACTTGACTGAGGGGTCCTGGGTGTACCCACAAGCTCTGTTTTGGACTGTGTTCCTGTTGTCCAATAAACCTTCTGTTTTACTGGCTGGCTGAGAGTCTCAGTGAATCCCAGGAAGAGGGGTGCAGGGCCTGGACTCCCCCAAACTCCGTGATACTAGGCATGACTCCTGTCTGTGCTACCTAGAACCTACTGAATTGAAGTAGACTCCAGCTTGTACAGCTATCGTGCATCTGGAATGGCCCATGTTAAGCCAACCTAGAACCCATCGTGGATCCTGTTTGTGCTACCTAGAACATATTGGAGTTGTGAAAATGCAGCTCAGATTACACCACAATGGTCGATGGATCTGTGTTGATTTCGCATTGGGGCGTGTGTGTGGCATGAAAACCTCCCCCCAAATTAGAACATTCTCATTTTGTCAGGTCCAAATTTCCTTCAACTTTGTTTCCAAACGTGCTCGAAATCAGAACATGCAAAGCTGAGATTGGTTCAAACTTTTCGATGCACCGCAAACTTCGACAAATGTCAGTTCTGACCCAAAATGCACAGCCCTCCTTCCCCCCCCCCACCCCTGCATCGGTCGGGAATTGCCCGCACACCAAAACCCCCATGTCCTCCCTCGCATTATCCGGACACCGGAGGCTACTGGGGAGGAGGGAGTGGAGCGGAGATTTCACAGCTCATTGGGCGGGATCAGCCCTTTGGTATAGTGAAGGCTGGAGCCTCAAAGCTCGAGATCCTCGGTGCGCTGGGATTGGGACCAGGGTTTGCTGATCTAGAACCCGGTTTGCTGTTCTAGAATCTGGTTCTCCAGATCCTTCATTATAGAAGGTTCTAAGCTACAGCCAAGGGCCAGTCAATCCTCACTGCCCAAGCCCAGAGCATCCTTCTGTCCAGATTTTACCCAGAATGCCTTGCTTCCAGGAAGAGGCCTGTGCAATGGGCTAGACTCCCATGGTGCACTGGGGCTACCCAGAATCCCTTGCTCCTGGTCTTGGGTGAGGAGGGTCCCAGAGTGCACTGGGTTACCCAGAAGCCCTTGCTCCCAGCCTTGAGCGAGGATACTCCCAGAAGGCACTGAGGCAGGGGGGGTTCAGGGGAGACCTACCTGAGAGCAGCCCGATGCTCAGGTACAGGTGCGTCAGGCTGGTGGCGAAGGACGCCAGGAACATGCCCAGCCCCAAGAGGATGCCCCCGGCCATCACCACGGGGCGCGTGCCATACTGGGTGCTGAGGGCAGTGCCCACCGGACCTGCAAGGGGCAGCAGAGGGATACCGGTCGGGCCCCGTTACCCTGCGATGCAGCTGACTCTGGGGGAGGAGTGGAGGTATGTGGAGCTCAGAGCACCCTCCTGTCCTGGAGGATGGTGCAATAAGTGGGGTTGGGAGAATCCCAGTGAAAAACAGCCGCCCTGCCCAAGAGGTGGGCGCTTCTCAGCGCCGGGCGAGGGGTCCCTGTATAACCAGCCGCCCCACCCCAGAGGTGGTCGCATCTCAGCACCAGGTGAGGGGTCCCTGTGTAACCAGCCGCCCCGCCGGGCAAGGGATGAGACGTTCTGGTTAAAGCGGGGAGGGAGAAGGCCGGAGAGTCGATACTCACTAGCAAACAGCAGGATGGCTATTGTGATGGACGTGACCCAGGACACGCGCCCCGCCGGCTCCCCGAAGTGCCCCACAAACTCCACGAAGAAGACCCCGAAGGAGCGGATCACCCCGAAAATCAGCCCTGACTCCAGGAAGACTGCCAGGGCCACTAGCCAGCCCCAGCCCCCATCGGGGGGCTCCGAGAGGACGGGGCGCTCCATGGAGATTCAGTGCAGAGTGCCGGAGGCGAGTCTGGCATAATCAGCTGCCTCACTCCTCCCCAGAGGGGGTAGCCCCTTGGTGCTGGGTGAGCAATCTCTGTGTAACATTGCTGTGTGGCTGATCAATCTGCTCCACCCCAGAGGTGACTCCACGATGAACGGTCCCCGGGCAGCGCAGCAGGGGGGTTGGGCCATGAATCAGCAGCCATGCCCTACGCCAGAGGTGGCTGCATCCCAGCGAGTGCCCTGCAGAATGACCCTGAGGCTGTTAACCTCGGGGTGGGTGAGGCTGCACAGAGGCCCCCCTCGACCCTCTCCCGGCTCCGGGGACCCGGCAAACAGCAGCAGGGTGCCTGGCACCAGACGGCAACCCGGGTCTCAAAGGTTGGGCTTTCTTATCAGTGAATTGTGAGGCGAAGTCCGCAGCTGAGAGGAGGCGTCTAATGGCAGCCCCACCCTTCCCCCCACCCCATGTGTTGCTAGGCTATGAACCCCATCAGTCTGGCCCTGGTGGGTGTGGGAGAAAACTGGGGGCAGCTGGTTAGCCAGGGACCCCTCGCCCGGCACTGAGATGCGGCCACCTCTGGAGCAGGGCAGCTGGTTACACAGGGATCCCTCACCCAGCACTGAGATGCGGCCACCTCTGGGGTGGGGCGGCTGGTTATACAGGGATCCCTCACCCAGCACTGAGATGCGGCCACCTCTGGGGTGGGGCGGCTGGTTATACAGGGGCCCTTCACCTAGTGCTGAGATGCAGCCACTGCTGGGGCAAGGCAGCACCAGGTAGAACCAGTACCAGGTGAGGGATCCCTGGATAACCAGCCGCCCCGTCCCAGAGGCGGCCATATCTCAGCGCCGGGCGAGGGGTCCTTGTATAAATATCTGTGGAGCTCGGCTGACACGGAGCTGGCTCCCCCCTCTCTCCAGCCTCCCTGGAAGGCTGTGGCCAGTTCTGCGGGGGACACGCGTCACGAAAGCCATTCAGGGTGTGCAACTCCAGGGGAAGGAAGCCGAGCTAGTCAAGGCATCACATTTCTGCCATCAACTTTTGAGCTAGAGACCCTCACCACAGAGGGTCTGGCAGAGTCGCCGTGTGTCCCTCTCCCCACTTAGTTTGTTTTCCAATCTCCCCCTAAATCAACAGGGTTCTAGCTATCAATGCCTCGACCGTGCCCTGAAAGTTTGGAACCGATCGGCCGGGGCGGCCGGTTGCGACTGTGTTACGCACAGACAGACAGAGAAACGCGGTCAAAGGGAGGGGACGACCTTCACTAGCTCGGCCAATCAAGCGCAAATTTTTCATGGGGAGGGCGATTAACCAGGGGGGCCAATTTCCCCTGGAGTGGTGGTGTCTTCTCCATCACACGTGTCCTTTTAAATCAAGACTGCTAGCTCGACCATCAGATATGGGCTGTAGGCAGGAATGGCTGGAGTTCTCTGTGCCATGCAGAAGGTCAGACTAGGGGACCATTGGGGTCCTTTCTAGCCTGAAAGATCTAGGATGCTTTGGACACCAGTTTGCAAAGAGGAGTGAATCTGGACTGGGTAGCTTCCTCCTTCTATCTCTTATGCATCCTCCAACCGTCTTACGATGGTCAGCGAAGAAGCAGACACCTATCGGCTGGCTCTGTATACAGTACTCGCTGCTCTGCCTCCTGCTGACCTCTCACTTCTGATCTGGCTCTCTGGGACAACCCCCAGGAGCTAAAGTCTCAGGGGTCTCCCCTGGTCTCCTCCTCAGTTGTTGAGTCCATGGGGCAGGAGAAATAATTTGGCAGGGCAAAAAGGAGCAAACTTCCAGCGAGGAGGAAAGTCCCTGCTACAATGAAAGAGGCTGTGTAGTCCCCAGTCATGTCCCGCAGCCAACCTAGAACATACAATGCTTTGGGTTACCGAGAGCACACGGCGTGTGTCACCTAGAACCTGGAGCATCTAATTATTTAGACATGCTAGAACATACAAGTCTTTGTGTTATCTAGAATGCACTACATGTTACCTGGAACCCAGAATATCTAATTCTCTAGACATCCCAGAACATATGTGGCTTTGAGTTATCTAGAGTGTACAATATGCATTACCTAGAACCCAAAATGCCTCATTGCCTAGACATCCTGCACGGATTATCTAGAAAGTACTGTATGTGTCACCTAAGTCACAGAACATCTTGGTGTCTAGACAGACTAGATGGTACGAAGTGATGGGTTACCTAGAAAGTACTGAAAGGGCTACCTAGAACCCCAAAGCCTGGTGGTTTGGACAGCCTAGAACATATCTGCTTGACAGTCTCATGGGACTAGGCAGACCACAGTCATGGATTATCTCAAACACATTTTCAGTGATACTTAGACTCCAGAATACCATATTCTATACATATCCTGATGTTGTCTCTTGTCTTATATTTAGATGGTAAGGGCTTTGGGGGAAGGACCATCTGTGATGAAGTGGGACTGTTCTTAATGTTTCCTCTGAACAGTGTGGGGGTGCCTCAGTTTCCCCTAGGCAGTTTTTAAGTATCTAGTTGGTGGGATAAGGAGGTATGGTCATTGCAGAGCCCTAGAGGGCAGGTGTGTGCAGGGGTCTGGTCGCAGAGGATGGCCAACACCCTGTTTCCTGGCAACTGATGGCCTGGGCCCTTCCCCCCTGCAAGGTGAGAGCTAAAGGGTTGAAGAACAAAGGAATCCAGTGACCTCCTGGCCCGGAGAGGGACAAAGCCCAGAGAGGAGGGGCTGGAGGGAGTTTCAGTTTGGGGCTGGCTGGAGACACGGAGTGAAGGGCAGACGTGGTTGTCTGGCTCACTGTCCCCCAAAATGGACCCGGCTGAGGGGTCCGGTTCTCTGCACCTACAAGCTCTGTGTTAGACCATGTTCCTGTCGTCTAATAAACCTCTGTTTTACTGGCTGGCTGAGAGTCACGTCTGACTGCGGAGTTGGGGGGCAGGACCCTCTGGCTTCCCCAGGACCCTGCCTGGGCGGACTCGCTGTGGGAAGCGCACGGAGGGGCAGAGGATGCCGAATGCACCGAGGTCAGACCCAGGAAGGTGGAAGCTGTGTGAGCTGGGTGTCCTGCAGACAGGCTGCTCCCAGAAAGGAGACTGCCCCAGAGTCCTGCCTGGCTTCGTAGGGAGCAGTTCCAGAGCATCGCCCGGGGACTCCGTGACACCATCTTTGGATTCTATATGGCACCTACCACAATCGAGTTCCAGTCCATGACAAGGGCTCCTATGTCTAAAGTAATCAATCACTAATAATGTTCTAGCTAGCTGGCCTACATCAGGCATTAGCCTACATGATTTCAGGCTACATAGGCCCACATGCGTTTATTGGCTACCTAGAACCCATACTTAGAACCCAGAATGCCACGATTTAGTTCTCAGGATTGGAGTCATCTTTAGATCATATGATTAGGGCTTTTTAGAGTTGTTAGAGCTACCTAGGACCTGGCGTGCCACAGCCTAGCACCCAGGATTGGCATCCCCGTTCGACCATATTCCTAGGGCTATTTAGACAATGGGAGGCTTTGGGTGACCTAGAACATGTTGTTCAACTAGAACCCAGGTCTTCCGAGTCCCAGGCCAGGACCTCGTTCTGGGGGAAGGTTTAATTCTGGGGGTTACCTGTAATTAATGGGTCACCTTCCTTTTTGTTTCCCTCCCTCCCTACAGCCCTCTCTATGAAGCTAGATTGATGAATTCATGCAAGAAAGGCTTAGAACTTGTGGGAGTGGGTGTCCACCCCCACACAAGACTGGAAGGGGTGATGGTGGCCAAGTAGGGACTCTAGGGGGTAGTCCATAGTTGTTCCCTGGGAGGAGGGAATTGGGAGGCTGGCGAACCCAGAGATGGGGGAGAGGGGGAAGCCAGGATGTAGGGCAGTGACTGGAGAGCCTGTGAGCTGGAACCCAGAGTAGAGGGCAGGCCCGGGTTCCCCTACCAGCCCCTGGGGACGTGTCAGAGACCAGGCAAAGGACGGTGGGCTGCCTGGGACCACTTGTCAGGAAAGACTTTTATCTGCCTCCTTCCTCAATTTCTCCTGGCAGCAACCGTTCCAAATACTGGGTCCAAAAGGGACGGGGCAGCCCAGTGGGAAAGAGAACCTGGTTCCTTACCGGACAGAGGGGCCCCCACGAGGGAGCCAGCACTTTCCAGCATTTGCATGAGCCCAATCCCCTCCATGATGTGCCCCGTTCCCACGATCTCTGCCAGGCCGGAGAACTGGAGAGGCACCAGGGCGCCGGCGAAGAAGCCGTAGCAGATGCAGAGGCCCATCAGGAGGGAGTAGCTCTGCCCCAGGGGCACCAGCATCATGGAGAGGCCCGTCAGGATGGTCCAGAGGGTCAGGCTGTGGACCAGGCGGATGGCGAAGTGGTCGGCCAGCCAGCCGCCCACCACACGGCCGCACAGGTCGGCCACGGCGGCCGAGGACAGGAGGAAGGCGGCTCGGTATTCGTCGAAGCCCAGCTCCCGGGCGTGGGGCACCAGGTGGACATAGGGCACGTAGTAGCCGGCGTCCACCAAGATGAAGGCCGCAGAGAACAGGAGGAAGGGCCTGTGGCAGGCCAGGCGTGGCCGGCAGAAGGAGGAGAAGGCCGGCAGCTGCAGCCACCCCGCCTCCGGCACGGATGCCTTGTTGCCCTCCAGCTCCAACGGCCGCAGCAGGGCCCCGGCGGCCACCAGGTTGAAGGAGATGCCGGCCACCACCAGGAGGGCCCCCCGCCAGGCGTAGGTGTCCACCAGCAGCTGGAAGAGTGGGGAGAAGGCGAAGGAGGCCAGGCCTGCCCCCGAGACAGCCAGGCCCGTGGCGAAGGCCCGGCGCTTGCCGAAGTACCGGGCCACAGAAGCCACGGAAGGGGTGAAGACCAAGGCCCAGCCCAGTCCTGCGGGGGGGGAAGGAAAGGGAACTAGTGACCAAAACCAGGATTGGTGGGTCTGATCTGGGGATGGGGCAGGTAGGACACCAGGCTGAATGGAGCATTCTAGATAACGCAAAGCATTGTATGTTCTAGGATGTCTAAACAATTAGATACTCTGGGGTCTAGGTGACACATGCCGTGTGCTCTAGGTAACCCAAAGCATTGTATGTTCTAGGTTGGCTGCAGGACATGACTGGGGAGAAAGAGCCATTGTCCCTTTAGCATCTGGCCTGGGGGTGGGAGAGTCATGAGCAATTAGAGACACGTCATCTCAAGCCATGCTGGCTGGGTCTGGGATGGGGGGAGGGGAAGTCCTGGTGAAGCCCGTGAGTAGGGGGTTCTAGGTGCCAGCTGCCATTGTGCTGGGTTCTAGATCACTGCTCTGGCCCTTGCTCTAGCTTGCCGGAGCTGTGGCGGGGAAGGAACTGGGTGAAATGGACTGGCCTGAGCTAGGCAGGAAATTGGCCTTGCGACGATCTAGGCCACGCTCGTGAGCATGGAGATCTGGGCTAGAGCAACTATGGATGATCCAGAGCAGAGGGTTCTAGAGCTCAGAAGGGGCAGCAGAGTCTGGGCCATGGGCACCACACTCAAGAACCAAGGCCGTGGGAGGTGTGGGTGTGGGTGTGATTTTCCACTGCTTCGTGTGCCATGGTCTAGCTCGACCACCGGATATGGGCTGGAAGGAGGAGTAGGCAGCAGGGATGGTGCAGGAGGCCAGATTGGATGGTCCCCTCCTGGTCTTAATGTCTAGGACCCATCTGGGAGAAGGAATGGCTGGAGAACCCTAAAAGAAACCCCCCCCCACCCCCCCGGTCCCAGGACCCTAACCTGAGGACACAGATGCCTGGATTTTACCCAGGAGCCCCTGCTCCCTGGGCAACTATAACTAGACCATGGTGCACTGAGTTACCCAGAAGCCCTTGCTCCCAGCCTTGAACGAGGATACTCCCAGAGGGCACTGAGGCGGGGGGAAGGCTCGGGGGGGACCTACCTGAGAGCAGCCCGATGCTCAGGTACAGGTGGGTCAGGCTGGTGGCGAAGGACGCCAGGAACATGCCCAGCCCCGAGAGGACACCCCCGGCCATCACCACGGGGCGGGCGCCATACTGGGTGCTGAGGGCGCTGCCCACCGGACCTGCAGGGGGCAGCAGAGAGACATGGGGCAGGCCCTGTTACCCTGCGATGCAGCTGACTCTGGGGGAGGAGTGGCGTTGTGGGGGAGCTCTGGGCTTCCCCCAGCAGGGGCTCTTTGGGGAGCAGTGGCTGGGGGAGGGGGGCTCCCAGCTACTCCACTTCTGTCCCTGAGATCTTAGCCCCCCACCCACGCCGGGGTCCCTCACTCACCCCCCAGCTGCTGCACGCTGATCCCGATGGAGGTCACCCATGAGACGCGCCCCGCCAGCTCCCCGAAGTACCCCACAAACTCCATGAAGAAGACGCCGAAGGAGCGGATCACCCCGAAAACCAGCGCTGACTGGAGGAAGCCGGCTAGCACCACCATCCAGCCCCAGCCCCCATCAGGGGGTTCAGGGCATGCAAGTTCTGCCATGGGGTCCCCCATCGCTGTTCCCTGGAGACAGGAGATCAGAAGTTGCTGGGGGCTGGGGTGGAAAAACAAACCAGCTGAAGGGAAAGAGATGAGGGTCAGTCCATGAACTTTGATGCTGTGGATCCTCTGGCAAGCTAGTCTCCTCAATTCCTGAGACGCAGCTGGGGAAACTGAGGCACAGGGAGACAAAGGCTCCTGCCAGCAACTTACTAGCACAGCTGATGAGACAAGGCAGGAGTCCTGGCTTCCAGCCTCCTCCCCCACCCCCGCTACATCCCGCTCCCCTTGCTGGGTTAGAACCCAGGAGTCCTGGCTCCCAGTATCCCCCCTGCTCTAACCACTACACCCCACTCCCCTCCTAGAGTCCTGGCTTCCAGCTCCCCCTGCTCTAACCATCAGACCCAGCTCCTATCCCGGAGCCAAGGATAGAACCCAGGAGTCCTGGCTTCCATCCCCCAGCTGCTCTAACCACCAGATCCTGCTCCCCTCCCAGAGTCGGTGAGAGAACCCAGCAGTCCTGGCTCCCAGCCCGCCGCTGCTTTAACCCACCAGCCCCCACTTCCCTCCCAGAGTCAAAGAGAGAACCCAGGAGTCCTGGCTTCCATTCCCCCCTGCTCTAACCACCAGCCCCCATTTCCCTCCCAGAGCCAGGGAGAGAACCCAGGAGTCCTGGCTCCCAGCTACCTCTGGGTCTGCGCTGAGCTCTGGGAGTCCCAGGAGTGCCAGGGACAGGCTGGGGGCCGGGGGCTGCAGGCCGTGTCCGAGGGGGGGACGACTCGGATCACACGGCAAATAGGGGGGGCAAAGTCCACTTTGTGTCCTCAAGAATTTCCTTCCGCTCCCCCGCCCCCCAGCCAGGCCACTGGCTCCTTCCCCCTCCCCCTTCGCTTTAAGACAGTGGTTCTCAAACGGTGGGTCGGGACCCCCATTTGAATGGGCCGGCCAGACCTGGCTGAGAGTTGCTGGGACCCCGGGCCGAAGCCTGAGCCCCACCGCCCGGGCCCCAAGCCCTCAGGCTTCTGCTTTGTTCCCCCTGCCCGGGGCAGTGGGAGTCGAGCTTAGGCTTCGGTCCCCATTCCTGGGGTCATGTCGTCATTTTTGTTGTCAGAAAGGGGGCACAGTGAAGTCTGAGAACCCCCTGCTTTAAGGGCAGGACTGAGACAACTATGGGTCTTGAGAAGGAATGTACCTGGGGCACTGCCAGGAATCCTGGGTTCTCTCCCTGGCTCTGGGAGGGGAGTGGGGGCTAGTGGTTAGAGCGGGGGGGCTGGGAGCCAGGACTCCTGGGTTCTCTCCCCAGCTCTGGGAAGGGAGTGGGGGCTGGTGGGTTAGGGCTGGAAGCCAGGACTCCTGGGTTGTCTCCCTGGCTCTGGGAGGGGAGCGGGGGCTAGTGGTAAAAGGGGGGGGTTGGGAGCCAGGACTCCTGGGTTCTCTCCCCAGCTCTGGGAAGGGAGTGGGGGCTGGTGGGTTAGGGCTGGAAGCCAGGACTCCTGGGTTGTCTCCCTGGCTCTGGGAGGGGAGTGGGGGCTAGTGGTTAGAGTGGGGGGGCTGGGAGCCAGGACTCCTGGGTTCTCTCCCCAGCTCTGGGAAGGGAGTGGGGGCTGGTGGGTTAGGGCTGGAAGCCAGGACTCCTGGGTTGTCTCCCTGGCTCTGGGAGGGGAGTGGGGGCTAGTGGTTAGAGCAGCCGGGTGGGGCTGGGATATCATCTGCTATTTTGTTACCCAGTTTTGAGAGATCCTTTTGTAACTCTTCGCAGTCTGCTTGGGACTTAACTATCTTGAGTCGTTTTGTGTCATCGGCCAAGTTTGCCACCTCACTGGGTACCCCTTTTCCCAGATCATCCCCACTCTCCCCAGCTGCCACTCTGCCATCGCCTCTCCCGGTCCTTCTGCAATTTCCATTTCAGCTCCACCTCCAAGCGTCTCAGCTCCACCGAAGGGCCGTGAAGATCCCCCGCTGGTCGGGGAGGTGGATCCCGGGGCTGCCTGGCTGCTCCCAGCCTCTCCCCGGGCCCCAGCTCGCTCGGGAACTGGTGCAGGGCCTGGGGCCGCCTGGTGGTTCCCAGCCTCTCTCGCGGCCTCAGCTGAGTCAGGAACCGGCTCCTTGGCGCGATCCTCCTCTTCCAACCGAGGAATCAGCTGTGCCTCAGTGAGCTTTCCAGTGGGCAGCCCTCTCTCCTTGCACAGGTCTACAATGTCCTTCTCAAGGAGATGGTGATAGGCCATCTCCTCGCTGTTCCCACGTGCTCACGGACTCACAGGCCTGTGCTCTCAGCTCCCCCCGCTCCCTGGGAAGAATCGACAGCCCTTCTCGGGGGTCTACTCTCTCTCGGGGTTAAGTCGTAGGCTCCTCCGCCTCCTGGAATTGCACCTCTCGGAGCCTCCAGCCCGCCCGTCTCCCGCTAATCCCCCTTCGTTTTACTGCTCTCCAGTCACTTACTGCGGGATGCTCCAACCACGGGGTGCAGTTTATCCCACTGCTGACACCAGTTGTCACCGAGTCAAGGCTCTGGAACTGCTCCCTACGAAGCCAGGCAGGACTCCAGGGAACCTCCTCTCTCTGAGCAGACTGTCTCCAGGGCAAGAAGCTCACACAGCTTCCACCTTCCTGGGTCTGACCTCGGCGCATTCAGCATCCTCTGCCCCTCCGTGCGCTTCCCACAGCGAGTCTGCCCAGGCGGAGTCCTGGGGGGGCCAGAGGGTCCTGCCACCCAACTCCGCAGTCAGACGGGACTCTCCGCCAGCCAGTAAAACAGAGGTTTATTAGACGACAGGAACATGGTCTAAACCAGAGCTTGTAGGTGCAGAGAACAGGACCCCTCAGCTGGTCCATTTTGGGGCCAGGGAGCCAGACAATCACGTCTGCCCTTCACTCCATGTCTCCGCCAGCCTCAAACTGAAACTCCCTCCAGCCCCCCCTCCTCTGGGCTTTGTCCCTTTCTGGGGCCAGGAGGGCACCGGATTCCTTTGTTCTCCAACCCTTTAGCTCTCACCTTGCAGGGGGGAAGGGCCAGGCCACCAGTTGCCAGGAAACAGGGTGTCGGCCATTGTCTGTGTCTAGACCCCTGCACACACCTGCCCTCTAGGGCTCTGCAATGATCATACACCCTTATCCCACCACCTAGATATCTAAGAACTGCATAGGGGAAACTGAGGCACCCCCACACTATTCAGAGGAAACATTAAGAACAGCCCCACTTCGTCACAAAGTCTGACCTTAAAAACTTCTAAGGAAGGAGATTCCACCACCTCCCTTGGGAACCCATTCCAGTGCTTCACCACCCTCCTCGTGAAAAAGTTTTTCCTAATATCCAACCTAAACCTCCCCCACTGCAACTTGAGACCTTTACTCCTTGTTCTGTCATCTGCCACCACTGAGAACAGCCGAGCTCCATCCTCTGTGGAACCCCCTTCAGGCAGTTGAAGGCTGCGATCAAATCCCCCCTCATTCTTCTCTTCTGCAGACTAAACAACCCCAGTTCCCTCACCCTCTCCTCATAAGTCATGTGCCCCAGCCCCCTGATCATTTTTGTTGCCCTCCGCTGGACTCTCTCCAATTTGTCCACCTCCTTTCCATAGTGGGGGTCCCAAAACTGGACTCAATACTCCAGGTGTGGCCTCACCAGTGATGAGTAGAGGGGAATAATCACTTCCCTCCATCTGCTGGTGATGCTCCTACTGATGCATGGAAGTGACATCATCATGGTTATTCTTCACTGACTGTCTGCCCAAAGGGGATGCTTGGAAACACCCAAGAAACCGGGACTGAACCGGAGAAGGGTTTGATCTGTTTGCTGTCCCTTAGAATCACTTCACATCTATCTTTTGTAATTAATAAATTTGTTTTTGTTTTGTCTGAAACCAGTGTGTGGGAGTCATAAGGGGGAGGTTTAGGTTGGATATTAGGAAAAACTTTTTCACTAGGAGGGTGGTGAAACACTGGAATGCGTTACCTAGGGAGGTGGTGAGATCTCCTTCCTTAGATATTTTTAAGGTCAGGTTGACAAAGCCCTGGCTGGGATGATTTAGTTGGGGTTGGTCCTGCTTTGAGCAGGGGGTTGGACTAGATGACCTCCTGCGGTCCTTTCCAACCCTGAAATTCTATGATAACGAGGGATGGAAAGCTGTGAATATTTCCTCTCCACATTGAGAGAGGGGGTGAATTTCATGAGCTTATGCTGTGCAGTTCCCTGTGCAGTGCAGGACGGTATAATTTTGGGTTTTGAGTATCTGGGCACTTCCTTAGCTGAAGCTTTCCCATGCAGGGGCTGGTCAGAAAGCCTGTTGACACGTTACCACCACTGGCTGTGTCCCTACCTGAATGTGCGCTGGTGAAAGTGTGAGACCAAGAGCGTGTCTGTAGCTTGTCACAGCAGTACAGTGTGAAGGGAGCCCCGGCTGGTGGATCAGGCGGGTACCATAGTTCCGGAGGGAAAACCTGTCACACCCACCCCTTAGGCATTGGTGCAGAACTAAGGGAAACTGAGGCACACACTGTGTAAAACTCACATGCAACATAACAAGGTGAAAAGCCTCACTTCGTCACACCGAGTTATGGTGTTCCTCCTAAGTTTAAAAGGGTCTGAACTTAGGAAAGCCCATAGATCAACCTGCTTTAACACATCATCTATGTTAAAGGTCGCAGACCTTATGTTTTAGCTCATAACATCTATCTAGCTGAAAAGTCCCCAACATATGTATGCCAACTTCACCTTAGCTCAACATACAGGGTGTGGGCTGCAGGTCCCTTGTGTTACAGCCAAAATATACTCTAATATAAACCTATAATAATCAAACAAATAATCAAACCCGTAAGAAAATAAGAAGCAATATATAGGCAAGCAAGCTGGGTAGCCTTTGATGTATCTCATGTACCTGTTATGTTCGTCAGTTTGTTGCCAGGACACCTCCGTGGTTGACACATGTCACGAAGTGGGAATGTTCTTAATGTTTTCTCTGAATGCTGTGTGGGTGCCTCAGTTTCCCCTAGGCAGTTCTTAAGTATCTAGGTGGTGGGATAAGGGTGTGTGATTGTTGCAGACACCCGGTCTCCTGGCAACTGATGGCCTGCAAGGTGCCAACTGAAGGTGTTGGAGAACAAAGAGATCTGGTGGCCTCCTTGCCTGGAAAAGAGACAAAGGCCAGAGGAGGGGCTGGAGGGGGTTTCAGTATGGAGCTAGCTGGGGAAACAGAGGGAGGCCCAGACCCTGGGTCTGGGCTCCCGACCCCCCAAGATGGACCTGACTGAGGGGGTCCTGCTTTCTGTACCTACAAGCTCTGCTTTGGACTGTATTCCTGTCGTCTAATAAACCTTCTGGTTTACTGGCTGGCAGTCAATATAATAAAGGCAAGCTAGCCCACTGGCTATAGTCGCAGTGAATAGAACGAAAGGCAAACAACATCTCTGGAGCCTTTCGAAAAAATTGGCATAACATTAACCATCCGCCAGCCATCTGGTACCGAAGCTGATTTCACGATTACAGACGACAGTTAGCCCTGGTCTACGAGTTTAGGCCGACTTTAGCAGCATTAGATCCATTTAACCCTGCACACGTCCACACGACCAAGCCTGTTTTGTCGACATCCCTTGGCCCGCGCTGCTTCCCGCAGCCCCCTTTGGCTTGGAATGGCGAACCGCGGCCAGTGGGAGCCGTGATCGGCCGAACCTGAAGATGCAGCAGGTAAACAAAGCGGCCTGGCCTGCCAGACGGCTTACCCTGCCGTGCCGCGTGCCAAAGGTTGCCGATCCCTGGTAATGCAAGGAGGCATTCAGTGGCAGAGACCAGGAAAGAATTAAGTGAGCATGAAGAGCGGAGGCAGGACACAATGCTGAGGCTAATGGGGGAGCAAACGGACGTGATGAAGCATCTGGTGGAGCTGCAGGAAAGCCAACAAGAGCACAGACCCCAGCTGCATCCATTGTATAACTGCCTGATCTCCTCCCCATGTTCCATAGCCTCCTCACCCAGACGCCCAAGAACGTGGTGGGGAGGCTCCGTGCACCCAGCCACTCCACTCCAGAGGATGGCTCAAGCAACAGAAGGCTGTCATTCTAATAGTTTGATTTGTAGTGTGGCTACAATAAGCAATGTGGCCTTGTCCTTCCCTCCTCCCCCACCGCACCCGGGCTTGTCTGTTACCTCATTTTTTTAATTAATAAAGAATGAATGGTTTCAAAACAGTAGTTACTTTATTTCGAAGGGGGGAGGGTGGTTGGCTTACAGGGAACTAAAATCAACAAAGGGGGCGGGTTTGCATCAAGGAGAAACACACACAACGGTCACACCGTAGCCTGGCCAGTCATGAAACTGGTTTTCAAAGCCTCTCTGATGCACAGCGCGCCTAACTGTGCTCTTCTAATCGCCCTGGTGTCTGGCTGCTCAAAATCGGACGCCAGGCAATTTGCCTCAACCTCCCACCGAGCCATAAACATCTCCCCCTTACTCTCACAGATATTATGGAGCACACAGCAAGCAGCAATAACAACGGGAATGTTGGTTGCGCTGAGGTCTGACCAACAGCGCCAGCGCGCTTTTAAACGTGCAAAGGCACATTCTACCACCATTCTCCACTTGCTCAGCCTATAGTGGAACTGCTCCTTACTTCTGTCCAGGCTGCATGAACCACGGGAGCAAGGGGTAGGCTGGGGTAGACAGTCTGCCATTGCTTTCACAGAGGGAGGGGCGACTGACGACATGTACCCAAAACCACCCACGACAATGTTTTTGCCTCATCTGGTGTTGGGAGCTTAACCTAGAATTCCAATGGGTGGCGGAGACTGCTGGAACTGTGGGATAACTACCCACAGTGCACCGACCGCTCTGTAAGTCGATGCTAGCCACGGTAGTGAGGACGCACTCTTCCCACTTAATGCACGTAGTGTGGACATACGCAATCGACTGTATAAAATCGACCTAATTTCATAGTGTAGACATACACATTTGAGTTCCTTCCAAACTCTTGGGTGAATACCAGCTGGTCCTGGTGACTTACTGCTGTTTAATTCATCAATTTGGTCCAAAACCTCCTCTAATGATACCTCAATCTGGGACAGTTCCTTAGATCTGTCACCTAAAAAGAATGGCTCAGGTTTGGGAATCTCCCTCACATCCTCAGCCGGGAAGACCAATGCAAAGAATTCATTTAGTTTCTCCGCAATGGCCTTAACGTCCTTGACTGCTCCGTTAGCACCTCAATCGGTCAGGGGCCCCACTGGTTGTTTAGCAGGCTTCCTGCTTCTGATGTACTTAAAACATTTTTTTGCTGTTACTTTTTGGGTCTTTGGCTAGCTGCTCTTCAAATTCCTTTTTGGCCTGATTATATTTTTACCCAGAGTTTATGCTCCTTTCTGTTTTCCGCACTAGGATTTAACTTTCACTTTTTAAAGGATGCCTTTTTGCCTCTCACTGCTTCTCTTACTTGGTTGTTTAACCGTGGTGACAGTTTTTTGGTTCTCTTGCTAGGATTTTTTTAATTTCGGGGTATGCCTTTCAATGGAGCCCCTAAAATTGCGTCTTTAAAAAGTTTCTATGTAGCTTCCAGGCATCCCTGTATAACCAGCCGCCCCGCCCCAGAGGTGGCCACATCTCAGCGCTGGGCGAGGGGTCCTGGTGTAACCAGCTGCCCCGCCCCAGAGGCGGCCGCAATTCAGCGGCGGGCAAGGGGTCCCTGAGTCACCAGCCGCCCCGCCCCAGAGGTGGCCGCACCTCAGCGCCGGGCAAGGGGTCCCTGTGTCACCAGCTGCCCCGCCCCAGAAGTGGCCGCATCTCAGCACCGGGTGAGTGGTCCCTGAGTCACCAGCCGCCCTGCCCCAGAGGTGGCCACATCTCAGCGCCGGGCAAGGGGTCCCTGTGTCACCAGCCGCCCTGCCTCAGAGGTGGCCGCATCTCAGTGCTGGGCAAGGAGTCCCTGGATAACCAGCCGCCTCCAAAGAGCCTGGGAAAGGCTGAATTACAAAGGGTACGAGCAATGCCCCAGACAATGGACGGGGCCAGGATCACAGGGGGAGCCCAGGGCAAACTCCCTAGGACAGGATGGTTCTGGGAGGGGAGTGGGGTCTGGTGGGTTAGAGCGGGGGCCGGGGCTGGGAGCCAGGACTCCTGGGTTCCATCACCAGGTCTGCACCATACCTAAATTAATCCCTTTACTTGCTTATCTTTCCCCCACTCCGCACACCCACCCCAAGCTGTTTTGCCCAATCCTTGGAGAAACCTCCCTTGTTACTCCGTTAATATTCACCCACCCCACTGTGAAGAGACCTGTTCCTTTCAACGTGAGAAAACTCAAGATGAACTTTCAAGCCACTTTGCTTCAATGAGGCACTTTTGACCTTTGGCCCACCTGCCCGGGGTGGGGGCATTGTGGCCACTTCCAAGCTAAAGTCACCTTCGCTTGGGCCCCTTCCTCTCACGCGCTGGTTAGGGGCCCATGAACTCAGATGCCCGCTAGAGGAATTGGCTGGTTTTAATTCCCCCCCTGAATGCAGCTCTATTCCAAAAAAGGCGGCACTTGAAACTGCCACTTTTGTCTCCCGCCCCCATAAAACTGTCATTTTGCTAAACAACTCCCTCCCCCCTTTAATGAGCAAATCCTACATTTTGGAGGCTAAACTAATCCGGGAGGGGGGCCTTTACACCCATAACTGCATTTCTGGGACATCACTAACCCCCTGCCCCCAGAGTGGGGTGCAAAGCTGGGTGTCCATTTCCTGCCAGCCGTTCACAGCAGCAAGTGGGGAAACTGAGGCAGGGGCCTACCGCACATATTATGGGAGTGGGCCTTTTATTTCCTGTCTGCATACACCTGGCACTGTGTAGTCCCCAGTCATGTCCCGCAGCCAACCTGGAACAGAGAAAGGAAAGAGTCATCCAGACCAACAGCAGGAAAACCTAGGGTGAGCTAGAACAATAGCCAGAGAACATAGGGCAACCTAGAACATGAAGGCGATCTCAAATGACACAAGAGACAAGTGTGATCTAGAACAATATCTAGAGAGCACGCAGCAACCTAGAACATGGAGGTGACCTAGACTGTCATACGAACACAAAGTGACCTAGAACAACATCCAGATAACGTAGGGCAAACTAGAACATGGAGGTGACCTGCCATTGATGGTGTGTACAGGGTTTCCCCAAATGAATGCAGCGGCCCGATCCTCCTCCCACTTTATAAAATGTTCTTTGTGTTAAACCCAGACTCTGATCCAATTTCTGCTCCTCGTTGGGGTCTTCATAGACTGAACCCTCCCCCGCTTCCTCAGCATCCTCCCCGAATTATGGACCTCCACAAAGGGCCTTAAGCTTCCAGCAGGCTTCTGGGAGGTTGGAGCCCATGGGAGGCACCGGCGGAGAACCCAGGAGGGCAAGGGTATTTATGTGCCTTATTTCTGTGAAGGAGCATCCTTCTCGGTGGAGATATTGAAGGGGATGGTAGGTAGGAAGAGAGGCAAAACTCTAGGACCCCTCCCCAGGCTGGAATTTACGCTCTGACCGCATTAGCCCTTCCAGAACCTGGTCCCGGTCAAGGAGTTCGCCCCAGGGATCAGAGGATACAAACAGGGGATTAGGCCCAGGGAAGGAGGATTAGGCCCAGGCTGTGATAATGGATTGAGGGGCCCCAAAAGAGCTGTGGGGTGGGGGGTAGCTGTCCCTCCTTGGTTCCCCCCCTTCACCCAGCCACTGCCACAACCCCATTGCAGTCACGCCGGCTCCCTGAGATCTTGGCTTCTGGCTGGCCAGTCTCTGTCCTGGGAGGAAAGTTCCCCAGAGGCTGGTGTCAATGCGGCCGGCTCTGCCCCGGCCTCCACCTTGGTGCCATGGCAGGCAGGAGGGGAGGAGCCCAGGCAAGAGAAGAAATTGGGCAGAGTGACCAAAACCAGGCTCCCCGACAAGAGGAAAGCCCCAGCTGCCAGGAAAGAGGCTGTGTAGTCCCCAGTCGTGTCCCGCAGCCAACCTGGAACAGAGAAAGGAAAGAGTCATCCAGACCAACAGCAGGAAAACCCAGGGTGAGCTAGAACAATAGCCAGAGAACATAGGGCAACCTAGCACATGAAGGCGATCTCAAATGACACAAGAGACAAGTGTGATCTAGAACAATATCCAGAGAGCACACAGCAACCTAGAACATGTAGGTGACCTAGACTGTCATGCGAACACAAAGTGACCTAGAACGTAGGGCAAACTAGAACATGGAGGTGACCTCCGGTGCCATAAGAAGCCAGGATGACTTAGATCAAAACCTAGGGTGACTTAGAAACAGGGCGACCTAGAACGAGGTCACAAGAACCTTGTGGGGTCTAGCTGGTTGGAGCAGGGGGAACTGGGAGTCAGGACTGCTGGTTCTATCCCCACCTGGGGTTGGAGGGCAGCTAATGCCAAACCGGATGATGTTCACATGTTAACCACTGTTCCCAAGTCCAGGGTAGGGGCCATGAGTCTTGGTTCCAAGAAGGACCAAGTCTATGACTTAAGGTTACAGGGGAAAGGGCAGGGTTGGGGATTGATTTATGGGGGAAGGAGGAGCTCATTAATTGAACGGGAGGAGAAGAAAGCCAGAGGCGATCTACCAGAGAACGGCGCTCCCAGAAGCCCACCGATGCTCTCCATCATCTGCAGCAGCCCCATCGAGCCGAAAATCTGCCTGATGCCCACGATTTCCGGCAGGATGGAAAAGACCACGGGGGTGAGTGCCCCGGAGAAGAACCCGTAGCAGATGCCGATGGCCATCAGCAGCGGGTAGCTGCGCCCCAGAGGCACCAGCGCCAAGGAGATGCCAGTCAGGGAGGTCCAGGCCACCAAGATGTGGCTGAGGTTGAAAACCCGGCAATCGGCCAGCCAACCCGAGAGGAGGCGGCCACACAGGTCAGCAACGGCCGCCACGGACATAAGGAAGGCGGCCTGGTACTCGTCGAAGCCCAGCTCCCGGGCCCGGGCCACCAAGTGGACGTAGGGAATGAAGTAGCCGGTGTTGATCAAGGTCACGGCCAGGACGAACCTCATGAAAGGCCAGTGCAAGAGCAAAGGCAGGCCAAAGAGGGTGGAAAGCTTCCCCAGGCAGCTCCCGCCGGGGTCCCCGGCGCCGGCCAGGTCCTCCTTGAGGGTCAGGGGGCGGATGAGGGCACCGCACACCACCAGGTTGAAGGACATGCCGGCCACCACCAGGAGGGCCCCCCGCCAGGCGTAGGTGTCCACCAGGAGTTGGAAGAGCGGGGAGAAGGCGAAGGAGGACAGGCCCACGCCCGTGAAGGCCAAGCCCGTGGCGAACGTCCGGCGCTTCTTGAAGTAACGGGCCACGGAGGCCACGGAAGGCGTGAAGACCAAGGCCCACCCGAAGCCTGCAAAAAAAAAAAAAAAAGAAAGGGGGGGGCGTAAAATACACACTTAGCCCCCCCATCACATCCAGGTTGGTATGGCAACAGGCCGGACGTGGCCACAAATGAGACTGTTTTGGGCCCATCTACTTTTTAACTCGTTTTTCCAAAATGGCTGCTGTGTGGCTGCAGCCATTTTGAATGAGGCCCGGCTCCTTCCTCCCCCAGCCTCAGTGACTACCCTCCCCCCATATACTGATGGCCATTTTGAATGAGACCTAGCTCCTTCTCCCTACCCCCACCCATCAAACGGTGGCCATTTTGATGGTCCTCTCTTTCCTTTGATGCCCCCCCCGAACCGTCCCCCTCAGCGGCAGCCATTTTGAAAAGGCCCTGCTCCTTTCCCCTGTGGCCCCACAGTTCCCCCCATGGGATGGCAGCCATTTTGAAAGGGCCCTGCTCCTTTCCCCTGTGGCCCCACAGTTCTCCCCCACAGGATGGCAGCCATTTTGAAAAGGCCCTGCTCCTTTCCCCTGTGGCCCCACAGTTCCCCCCATGGGATGGCAGCCATTTTGAAAGGGCCCTGCTCCTTTCCCCTGTGGCCCCACAGTTCTCCCCCACAGGATGGCAGCCATTTTGAAAAGGCCCCGCTCCTTTCCCCCCATGCTCTCGTCCCTCCAAACAACTTCCCCACTGATTCTGCAGACGCAGTGGCAGCCATTTTGAAGAAGCCCTGGCTCCTTCCCCCTTGGGTCCACGGTTGCCCCCCACATGATGGCAGCCATTTTGAAAAAGGTCAACTATTTTAAAGCCCTAATTTAGTAGAACAGGAAGACTTCATGGTCTCCAACAGGTAGGCTTAGAAGAATTATATTCCCCCCCGTCCCCCATCGGTAAGTGTTGGTAAACGCCCATTCAGCTGTAGACACCCAAACCAACGAACAGATATGGTCAATCGATAGAGATCAAAATGTACAGATCAGCAAAGTAAAGTCGTGCGCCGTAAGGATTAAAGGAAGTATCCTGAAATCCAGCTCGGTTCGGACACGTGAGGGGGACCACTTCTGTTTTTATGGCTACCAAGGTCTAACTTCTTCAACCTCTACGCCTGTTGGTCCATACTTGTCCGACCAGCCCCCGCGGTTTCCCGCCGCTGTGCAAATTTCAATCCATAAAACCAGGGGGGAGAAAACAAAAGGTCGAACCCGTAATCTTACACAACCGTGAAAGCGTAAGCGGATAAAAAAAAAAATCTCACAGAGACGCTTTAAAAGAAAGTAACTAAATGCTAAATCTAAATGCTCAAAAACAAACAACATCAAATGTTGCCAAGCCCACCAATGAAGGTTTAGCTCGGGTTGGCTGTTTGAACTCCCGGAAAAGGTGAAATGAAGATCTGAAAACCCGCCACCGGCCTGGAATATCGGATATTAGACCCAGAATCCCTTGCTCCTGGTCTTGGGCGAGGATGGTCCCAGGGTGCACTCGGTTACCCAGAAGCTCTTGCTCCCAGCCTTGAGCGAGGATACTCCCAGAGGGCACTGAGGCAGGGGGGAAGGCTCAGGGGGGACCTACCTGAGAGCAGCCCGATGCTCAGGTACAGGTGGGTCAGGCTGGTGGCGAAGGACGCCAGGAACATGCCCAGCCCCGAGAGGACACCCCCGGCCATCACCACGGGGCGGGCGCCGTACTGGGTGCTGAGGGCGCTGCCCACCGGACCTGCAGGGGGCAGCAGAGAGACACCGGGCGGGCCCTGTTACCCTGCGATGCAGCTGACTCTGGGGGAGGAGTGGGGTTCTCTCTCCTACCTCCAAAAGAGGGTCAGGATCCCCTGCCCCCCCGAACTCACTAGCAAACTGCTGCACGGCGATCCCGATGGAGGTGATCCAGGAGACCCGCCCCGCCAGCTCCCCGAAGTACCCCACAAACTCCATGAAGAAGACGCCGAAGGAGCGGATCACCCCGAAAACCAGCGCCGACTGGAAGAAGGCAGCCAGCACCACCATCCAGCCCCAGCCCCCGTCGGGGGGTTGGGGGTGCACCACCGGCATGGGGCTCACTGCAGGAGAGAGAGCGGGACGTTACAATAGGCGCTTTTGTCCTGGGGTACAGGTCCTCCAGTCCCGGCCTCTCCCAGCAGGGGGCGCTGTGGGGCACGGGGGAGCTCCCAGCTCCTCCAGTCCCGGCTTCCGAGCAGTTGCTTTTTCCCTCCCTTTGCATCTCTCACTTGGCCTCAAAACTGCCCCCAACAAAGACTCCGTGCGCCCCCTTCCTGGCCTCCGGCTCCATGCCTGGGGCTCTGGGTGGCCCCCCACCTGCCCGTCCCCCCCTACCAGGGGCCCCTATTCTCCCCCCATACCTGTGTCTGTGTGTCCCCCGTCTCTCCCTATGCCGGGGCCACCCCCCCCCCATGCCTGGGGCTGTGTGCCCCCCACCCCCAATCTTATTTCTCGTCTTTCTATTGGGGAGATCGGTCATTTAGGGTGTCAACACAGTAAGCTCCATTGGGGGGGGGACCATTCAGCTGGAAGACCCTAATTTCTGCCTTTCCCCAGTTCTTTGTTCTACAGGCAATCCCAGAGGCACGCGCCTGAGGCCAGGGGTTGACCCTCCTCCCCCTAAAATCAACAGGCCTCTCCCCACTGCCAGACCCTCCTGGGAGACCGGGTGCGAAGTGGACGAAGATAGATCGGAACGAAGCCCTCTCAATCCAGAGTCTCCACAGATATTCAGTGCAAGATTAAACCCGACGTATCACGCGCAAAAGGCGAGCGAAGAGGCCGCGACCCGGAACGACGGCGGCCGAAGAAACTTCTACTGCACGTCGGGAAACGTACGCGACGCTCGAAGGAGGCTTTGCAATAAGTTTGGGCCTCCAGACCCTGGTCGGTAGCAGGAATGCGTGTAAAAGTTTGCAAACGATACCAAACCAGGAGGGTTTCAGAGTAGCAGCCACGTTAGTCTGTATTTGCAAAAAGAAAAGGAGGACTTGTGGCCCCTTAGAGACGAACCAATTTATTTGAGCATAAGCTTTCGTGAGCTACGGCTCACTTCATCGGATGCATTCAGTGGAAAATACAGGGAGATTTATATACACAGAGAACATGAAACAATGGGTGTTACCCTACACACTGTAACCAGAGTGATCAGGTAAGGTGAGCTATTACCAGAAGGAGAGCGGGGCGGGGGACACACACCTTCTGTAGTGATAATCAAGGTGGGCCACTTCCAGCAGTTGACAAGAACGTGTGAGGAACAGTGCGGAGTGGAGGGGGGAAATAAACAAGGGGAAATAGTTTTACTTTGTGTAATGACCCATCCACTCCCAGTCTCTTTTCAAGCCTAAGTTAACTGTGTCCAGTTTGCAAATGAATTCCAATTCAGCAGTCTCTCCTTGGAGTCTGTTTTTGAAGTTTTTTTGTTGGAGAATTGCCACTTTTAGGTCTGTAATCGAGCGACCAGAGAGACTGAAGTGTTCTCCGACTGGTTTATGAATGTTATAATTCTTGACATCTGATTTGTGTCCATTTATTCTTTTATGTAGAGACAGTCCAGTTTGACCAATGTACATGGCAGAGGGGCATTGCTGGCACATGATGGCATAGATCACATTGGTGGATGTGCAGGTGAACGAGCCTCTGATCGTGTGGCTGATGTGATTAGGCCCTATGATGGTGTCCCTTGAATAGATCATAGAATCATAGAATATCAGGGTTGGAAGGGACCTCAGGAGGTCATCTAGTCCAACCCCCTGCTCAAAGCAGGACCAATCCCCAATTTTTGCCCCAGATCCCTAAATGGCCCCCTCAAGGATTGAACTCACAATCCTGGGTTTAGCAGGCCAATGCTCAAACCACTGAGCTATCCCTCCCCCAGATATGTGGACACAGGAGCGGTTGCAAGTGCCTTGGAGGGTAGGATTCAAATTCAAAATGATCTGGACAAACTGGAGAAATGGTCTGAAGTTAAGAGGATGAAATTCAGTAAGGACAAATGCAAAATGCTCCACTTAGGAAGGAACAATCAGGTACACACACACACAATGGGAAATGACTGCCTAGGAAGGAGCACTGTGGAAAGGGATCTAGGGGTCAGAGTGGACCACAAGCGAAATATGAGTCAACAGAGTAACCCTACTGCAAAAAAAATCAAGCATCATTCTGGGCTGTATCAGCAGGATTGTCGTAAGCCAGACACGAGAAGTAATTCTTCCACTCTGCTCCGCATCTCATTCTGGGCACCACATTCAAGGACCGAGGTGGACAAATTGGAGAAAGTCCAGAGAAGAGCAACAAAAATGGTGAAAGGTCTAGAAAACACAAGGGAAGACTAAAAACTTGGGTTTGTTTAGTCTGGGAGAAGAGAAGACTGAGAGGGGGACACTATCACAGTTTTCGAGTACATAAAACGTGGTTACAAGGAGGAGGGAGAAAATTTGTTCTTCTTGACCGCTGAGGATAGGACAGGAAGCAATGGGCTTAAATTGCAGCAAGGGTGGTTTAGGTTGGACATTAGGAAAAACTTCCCAACTGTCAGGGTTGTTAAGCACTGGAATAAATTGCCTAGAGAGGTTGTCATTGGAGGTTTTTAAGAGCATCTTAGACAAACACCCGTCAGGGATGGTCTAGAGAATACTCAGTCCTGCCTTGAGGGCAGGGGACTGGACTAGAGGACCTCTCGAGGTCCCTTCCAGCCCTACAATTCTATGATTTAGCAATTCGTAACTCGTGATATCCAAGCAAACCCCAGAAGAACAAAACCGGTAGATTTGGAAGGGCGGGGATTTGGGGTGCATGCCCCCAAAAGCATGTAATGGCCAGACTGGGTCAGACCAAAGGTCCATCGAGCCCAGTGTCCTGTCTTCCGACAGCGGCCAACGCCGGATGCTTTGGAGGGAACGAACAGAACTGGGGCAACACTTGAGCGATCGTCCAATGCCCGCATAACCCAAGCCGGGGAACGTCCCCATAAAACCATCCCCAGAGCTGAGCCCTTTGGCGAACCTCCAACCTCGACCACAAAATTGTCAGCAGTGGAGAATTCCCCCCCCACACACACACACACCCGTTAGAAATTGCTCCAACAATTCAGAACACCAAACGCCCACCGGCTGGAGCGGACCCCAGTGGCTTGTCCAAGGCAGCGGGAGATGGATTGACAGAAATAGCGGGTGGAGTGGAGAAGTAAACTCAGGCTCCCTGGAATATCACACGTGGACAGGGGTTGAGAAGGTTGTAATGGAAAAGGGGTATGAGAGAAAGAAGAAAAGACGTAAACTAGACGTCGGCCCGCACTCTTCGCTGTTTGCGTTCTTCGATCTTTGCTTTCCGTCACCTTTAGGAGTTGAGCGCATGGCAATCCGAGAGCCTGTTACGCCAGATCTATCGGGCTTTTGTGGAACTGCATTCACACCCGGCTTTATTTGGGTTTTCAAGGAAGTCTTCAAGCCTCCACGTACGTGACGCAGCGATCTCACTTCTTATACAGGAGTTTTACGGGAGCAAAGAACCGGTGATGGGGGTCTCGTGCGAGTCGCACCCAAGAGAGATGTGGACTGGATCGGTGGTCTGCAAACCTTTTTTTCTTGGCGACCCCAGTTGAAGAAAATTGTTGATGCCCACGACCCAACGGAGCTGGGGAGGAGGAGTTTGGGGTGTGGGAGGGGCTCAGGGCTGGGGCACAGGGTTGGGGTGCGGGCTGCAGAGTGGGGCTGGGAATGAGGGATTCAGGGTGTGGGTTGGGCCTCTGGTTGGGGCAGGGGGTTGGGATGCAGGAGGCGGTCAGGGTTCTGGGCTGGGAGTGCAGGCTCTGGGGTGGGGCCGAGGATGAGGGTGCAAGAGGGGGCTCCAGGTTTGGGGGGGGCTCAGGGGTGGGGCAGGGGATTGGGCTTATCTCGGGAGGCTCTCGCCCACAGGCACCCCCCCGCTCCCCACAAGCTCCCATTGGCCTTGCAGTACTGGTTTGAAAATCACCGGTCTTGATAATACTTCATGAGCGCAGGGGACTGGACTAGATGACTTCTCGGGGTCCCTTCCCACCCTACGATTCTCCGAAGGGAAATTGGTCTGATCAACGGCTTACTTCATACTTCGCACTTCAACCCAGTTACCCAGGTTGCCTTCAGTTTTTTGCATCTTGAATAAGGGGTTCGCCATACACGGAAGCAACTGGCGCAAAGTGGATGAAGATAGATTGGAACATAGCCCCCTTAATCCAGAGTCTCCACAAGATTCAGGAGTAGCACCGACGCTTAAAGGCTTAGCTGACAAGATTTCATTTACACTTTCATTTCTGCTTAACTCCCACACACACAGGACCCGATTCTGCTTCCCCGTGAACTGGCTAATATGGATAATCCGCTTTCAGAGCAGATTTAAACGCACACCCAGCCCTCAATCCGAATTAACGTCCCAGTGTAGACAAACCCTTAAGACAGGGGTTCTCAAACTGGGGGTTGGGACCCCTCAGGGGGTCCCGAGGTTATTACATGGGGGGGGGGGGGTCACGAGCTGTCAGCCTCCACCCCAAGCCCCGCTTTGCCTCCTGTATTTATAATGGTGTTAAATATATAAATATGTGTTTTTAATTTATAAGGGGGGCTCCGCACTCAGAGGCTTGCTGTGTGAAAGGGGTCACCAGTACAAAAGTTTGAGAACCACTGCCTTAAGAGGATGAGACATTTATTCCCCCCCCTCCCCCCGCTTCAGTGAGGGTTAAGAGTAAATCAGCAAAAAATTGACCCCCCGCGTGCTGACCTCTTTAATCTTGCCACCAGGATTTTATTAACATCTTCGCCCCCAGCAGAGCCAAAGACATACCAGGGTGAACCCATCTCCATCACCCCCAAGATCGCATGCCCCCTCGCTGTCCTCCCCCAGCAGCGACTCACCCCAGAATCAGCCACACCAAAAGCAGTCAGAAGGGATCTAGTGGAGGGAGCTGCGATGAGGGGGGGGGGGTTACCCCTTTAGCTAGGTGACTCCCCCACGCTCACTCCAGGGAAGGGGGAAGCAACAGCAGCTGGCGGGGGGGGGGGTAGTATTGGGTCTCCCCCTCCCCCACCACCAGAGCTAGTGTGGCCAGGGTCAAAGTCTATCGAATCGCAGCAGGAAATCATGGACCTCCAAACACCATCTCCTCCCTTCCCCCCCCCTCCAGCCCGGGGGGGGTGTGTGTGTGTGTGGCGATCCCTCCCCTCCGCCAGGCGTTACACCTGTATACCCGCCTGGTCGCTGATCTCCCCCCCGCCCCCAATCCTTACCTGGCCGAGCATCACATCAGCCTCCGCTGCTCCCCCGAAAAAGCCAGGGCAAAAAATCCCCCCCCCCTTCAGAAATCCCCCTCTGGGCGTTATACCCAGATACCAGCCCGCTTCCCCCCGCCGCCTTCCCGGGGGCTGGCGATCCAGGACCCCCTTAAAAAGCGGAGGGGGGGGATGCGAGGATCAACGAACCCCACAAATCCGAAAAAAAAAAACCAAACCCACGTGTGTCCCCCCCCGCGCCGGGCGCTCACGTGGACCGCCCTGGCCGCGCCACCTGGTCGCAACGTTCCAAGGGGGCGGGGCGCAGCGGCCGCGCCACCTGGTCGCAACGTTCCAAGGGGGCGGGGCGCAGCGGCCGCGCCACCTGCTCGCAACGTTCCAAGGGGGGCGCCCGGCCGAGCCGAGACTGAAACTGCAGGGGGCAGGCCACGCCCCCTAAGCCCCGCCTCCCGCTCTCACCCCACCGGCGCAGGCGCAGCTGGGCTGTCCCGGAGCGTCCGCAGACCTGGGCTTGATTCGTGGGTCCGCCTCTTGTCCCTGCTCCCCACGCCCCCCAACCGGGCAGTGTTGGGGGGGGGCAGAGCTAGGGGGCTGTCCTGTGGCTGCACGGGGGGACATCGGGGCCTATGGGGCTGCACAGAGTGGACATGGGGGGGTGTTAAGGGGTTGCACAGAGGGGGCATTTGGGGGGCTCTGGGGCTGCTCAAAGGGGGCATTTGGGGGGCTCTGGGGCTGCACAGAGAGGATATCTGGGGGGCTATGGGGCTGCCGTGTGCCCTGCACAGAGGGGACATGGAGGGGGGCTATGGGGCTGCACAGAGAGGACATCTGGGGGCACCATGGGGCTGCCATGTTCCCTGTACAGGGGAAACATCTGGGCAGGTGAGAGGGCTATGGGGCTGTACAGAGGAGGTATGGGGGGGGCCTATGGGGCTGCCGTGTGCCTTGGCAGAGGGGGCATTGGGTTAGCTTTGAGACTTTCCGGTTTCCTGCACAGAAGGGGGAGTCAGAGGGCTATGGGGCAGCCCTGTGCCCTGCACAAAGGGTGCATTTGGGGGGCTATGGGGCTGCACAGAGAGGATATCTGGGGGGCTGGGGGGCTGCCCTGTGCCCTGCACAGAAGGGGGTGGGGTGGGGTGGGGTGAGAGCTATGGGGCTGCACAGAGGGGACATCGGGGCCAGGAGCTACCCTGTGCCCTGCACAAAGGGGGCATTTGGGGGGCTATGGGGCTGCTCAGAGAGGATATCTGGGGGGCTATGGGGCTGCCGTGTGCCCTGCACAGAGGGGGCATGGGGTGGGGCTATGGGGCTGCCCTGCGTTCTGCACAAAGGGGGCATTTTCTCCTCACATCTCCCCACCCTCTGCCTTTGCTGCCGATCGACCCAAACCCGCCTTGCTCTCCCCTCGCCGGACACGGCGAACGATCAGTTCCCCGCCTCCCTTCAGTCACAACGACGGACGCCGCGGATTGAATCCAGCAGAAACGCAACCGGCGGCCGATGCTTCCCCCCGTCGTGTGTTTTCAACTCCCTTGCGGGGCTGGATCTAGCCCCAAATGCTCCTAGGCCGCTGTCGGATCCCAACGGCACTGAAACGGATCTTCCCGGTGGAGAGGAGGGAGTGAAAAACCCAGCGGCGTAGAAAGCCGAATGCTTTAACTTCCCTCCGACAAGGCATAGTCTTTGAGCTTCACGTCAGCTGGTGTTGGATCTCAGTTTGTGGCAAAATCGGAGGGATATAGTCTGCCTCAAGGTTGGCCCGGTGTGGTTTGGAAAACCAGACGGGCGGGCGTTTTCACCAAATAAAGGAGACAACTCCGGGCTGTCGCTTTTTGGAAACAGAAGCCCATGAAAAATGCTCCGTGTTTGGAAGGAGGAAAGTCGCGATGAGACTTCGGGGCGCTGGGTTGCTTGTCGGTTGGCAGTGAAGAAGCCAGGAGCCCCATGAAAATAACCATCAAAGGCGGGGGGAATAAAAAAGTTTGCCGGAAAGAAGGGAACGAAGACACGGACTGAAGGCGGAAAGACCGAGTCAGAGGAGGAGGAATAAACTGGGAAATCAGACTGCGAAGAGCTACAAAGGGATCTCCCAAAACTGGGTGACCCGGCAACGCAACGGCCTCTGAAATTAAATGTTGATCAATGCAAAGTCATGCACATTGGAAAACATCATCCCAGCTCTATGCATAAAAGGACGGGGTCTAAATGAGCGGTTCCCCCTCAAGAGGGGGATCTTATTGTCCTTGCGGATGACTCTCTGAAAATGTCCACTCAATGGGCAGAAGCCGCCAAAAAAGCCAACAGTATGCTGGGAATCGTTGAGAGGGATAGATAATAAGACAGAAAATATCCTATCGCCTCTATATAAATCCATGGGACACCCACAGCTTGAACACTGCGTGCAGATGTGGTCGCCCCGTCTCAAAAAAGATCTATTTGGGGTTGGAAAAGGTGCAGAAAAGGGCAGCAAAAATTATTCGGGGTCTGGAATGTCTTCCATGCAAGGAGAGATGAATAAGACAGGGACTTTTCAGCCTGGGAAAGAGATGACTAAGGGGGGATATGATTGAGGGCTATAAAATCATGACCGGTGTGGAGAAAGTAAATAAGGACGTGTTATTTACTCTTCATGAACCAGGCGTCACCCAAAGAAATAAATAGGCAGCAGGTTTAAAACAAACAAAAGGAAGTATTTCTTCACACAACACACAGTCAACTTGTGAAACTCCTCGCCAGGGGATGTTCTGAAGACCAAGACTAGAACAGGGTTAAAAAAAGAACTAGATACGTTCCTGGAGGACAGGTCCATCAATGGCTATTAGCCAGGATGGGCAGGGACAGGGTCCCTGGCCTCTGTTTGCCAGAAGCTGGGAATGGGGGCCAGGGGATGGATCACTTGATGATTCCCTGTTCTGTTCCTTCCCTCTGGGGCCCCTGGCATTGGCCACTGTCAGATGACGGGACACTGGGCTAGATGGACCCTTGGTCTGACCCAGTCTGGCCGTTCTTAATAGCTGGTAACTTCTGTGAAGTGCAAATCAGGTGTGGCAGATGTGCTGCTTTGGAGAACGCTGGAATATTGTATTGACTTTACAAATCGTCCGAGCCTCTCCGTGGGCCACGGGGTTACGTTTCCTGAACTCGGAGCGGAAGGGGGAAACACAAGAGGGGTAATTAACGCAAATCCCCCACGTACCCAACAAGTCTGGGGACGTTTTCCTGTGGCATGGACCGGTTGAACGGGCCCGAGAGACAAAAACCTTGTGCCCGTAGACCAGCCAGAAGGGAGGTCACCGGTGCGTCTGATGTCGCTGATAAACCGGGGAGGGTTCAGAGAAGAGTTACTGGAACGATTCAAAGATTTGAAAATGTGCCTTACACTGAGAGACACCAGGAGCTGGGTCTGTTTAGCTTCACGGAGAGAAGGCAACGGGGTGATTTGATCCCGGGGGACCGGAGATTTGATTTAGACTCTTCCATCTAACAAGAGCCGACGGCCGGACGTTGAAGCTAGACCTGTTCAGACAGGCAATCAGGCATCATATTTTTTACCAGAGGTAATTGTTAATTACTTTTAAAATAATTGCACCTTCTTCCGGTCTGAATTGGTCTAGCTTCATCTTCCAGCCATTGGACGGCATTAGACCTTCCTCTCCTAGGCTGGAGAGCGAAATATATGTTCCCTACGTAGATATCTAGAGACAGGGATCCGGTCACCCCTCAGCCGTCTCCTGGTGACGCTTGGATCGCTCTAAGCCATGTTTTCTAATCCTGGATGATTTCTCCTGGCTCTTGTGGCCCGGGGAAATGCCAGGGTCCGGGCAGGCTGCAAAAAGGAGCGCAGATTCTCCCCCAAACTGGTGGTTAACACTGAAGTTAGCCTCACCAACCAGTCACAGACTGTGCTCCTGATCCCCCATCCTGGTTATCAAGAAGCCGAAAAAAGGAATCACACAGCCCCCTGTATTGCATTCCAGTTGTCTGGCTCCCAATCAGCACCTAGGTCCAGTGCAGTGAGAAGTTACTTAAAACCTCTGCTCGCTATACAAAAATGTTCTTCTCACCCCCAAAAGGGCCGGCCAGGTTGGTGTATCCATCACGTGTATCCCTGGGTTCGTTGTCCCACTGACGGCCCTTGGCAGTCTGTCTGGAGGCGTCACCCCCAGGGGCACACCTGGTGCAAGCCACCCCTCAGCCGTCTCTTGGGGACGCTACATGGATCGGGCTCCGGGGTGGGATAGCCCGAAGCTGGGTTTCCTACCCCTTGAATGTTTCTCTCGGCTTGTCTCCGGCCCTCTTCCAATTGATTGCCCTCCCCCTTGAACCGTGGGCCCCAGCCCTGGAGGGAGGATCCGGGCAGCCAACCCTGGAGGGAACAGAACCTCTCCGCTCCTGCCCGCCATCCCCTTTTCGATGCGGTCCAGGATCACGGGCCCGGGTGGTGAGTTTTCCTTTCCCCCCGGGGGTGCTCGGCCCTGAGGCCCTGCCCCCACACCACCCCCTAGATTATCAGGGTTGGAAGGGACCTCAGGAGATCATCTAGTCCCTGCCTCGCTCCACCCCACAAGACCCCAACCCTCGCTCCATCCCCCTCCCCCAAGGCCCTGCTCTGCCTCTTCCTGCCCCCACTCTGCTCCCTCCGCGAGACCCCACGCTCGCACTGCCCTCTCCCCAAGGCTCCTCCCTTGCTCTGCCCCCTCCCCTGAGGCCCTGCCCCCACTGCACCCCTCCCCCGAGTCCCCTCCCTCACTCAACCCTGTGCAATACCCCAACCCTCGCTCTGCCCCCTTCCCCGAGGGCCTGCTGTCGCTCCGCCTCTTCCCGCCCCCACTCCGCTCCCTCCCCCAAGACCCCACGCTCGCTCTGCCCCCCTCCCTCACTCCACTGCCTCCCTTGCTCTCCCCCTCCCCCGAGGCCCCACCCCCACTCCACTCCCTTCCCTGAGGCCCCGCCCTTCCTCCACCCCCTCTTGCAAGGTCCCGCCCTCGCTCTGCCCCCTCCCAAGGGGGCCTGCTGTCTCTCCACCTCTTTCCACCCCTCCCCCGAGCCCCCTCCTTCGCTCCACCCCCCCAAGGCCCCTCCCTCGCTCCGCCGCCCCCAGACCCCGCTCTTGCTCCGCCTCTTCTCGCCCCCCACTCTGCTTCCTCCCCCAAGACCCCACGCTCGCTCTGCCCCCCTCCCTCACTCCACTGCCTCCCTTGCTCTCCCCCTCCCCCGAGGCCCCACCCCCACTCCACTCCCTTCCCTGAGGCCCCGCCCTTCCTCCACCCCCTCTTGCAAGGTCCCGCCCTCGCTCTGCCCCCTCCCCAGGGGGCCTGCTGTCTCTCCACCTCTTTCCACCCCTCCCCCGAGCCCCCTCCTTCGCTCCACCCCCCCAAGGCCCCTCCCTCGCTCCGCCGCCCCCAGACCCCGCTCTTGCTCCGCCTCTTCTCGCCCCCCCACTCTGCTTCCTCCCCCAAGACCCCACGCTCACTCCGCCGCCTCCCCCCGAGCCCCCTCCCTCGCTCCTCCGCCTCCCTCGCTCTCCCCCCTCCCCCGAGGCCCCGCCCCCACTGCACTCCCTTCCCTGAGGCCCCGCCCTTGCTCCACCCCCTCCTGCAAGGCCCCGCCCTTGCTCCGCCCCCCTCCCCATAGCTCCCAATTAGCTGATCAGGGCGCCGGCCAACCGCTGTGGTTCCCACTATTTATTTTTCCCATGGGTGCCCCGGGGCTGGAGCCCCCAGGGCGTCGGCGCCGAAGATCACGGTGCCCAATCCCCCGCCACGAGGCCCCGTTGGAGAAGAACCGCGCTTCCCCCGGGGGGGAGAGAGCAGAGCGCAGACGCCGGGAATGGCGCAGTCTGGGGAAAAACCCCGGTCCGGAGGGGGAGAGAGAGGCCAGCGGGGATGGGGGGCAGGCCCCAGCGGTGGGGGGCCCTGAGAACAGGGCAGGATCCGGACTTCCAGGGAGGCCAGCTGAGAGGCGACAGCAGGCAGCCGGGCGTCGGGGACGGGCTGGCCCGGGCCCCCCAGCCTGCCGCTTGGAAAGGGGGGCTGAAGTCCCGGGGCAGGGGAGAGAAGGGTGCGAGGACTCAGAGCATGGGGCCCGGGACAGAGGGCTGCAGACCGGACGGAGGAATCGGACGTCTGGATTCATTGCCCTGGAAGGGGAAGGGGCGAAGGTGAACCGGCCGGAGGGGCGAGTCAAGGGGAAGAAGCAGACCACCGGAGGACCGCCACGAGGGGGAGCACCTGTGATGAGCCAACCCTTGCGCTGGGTCGAAACCCTGCTTCTTCCGGAAATGATACTTCACATAACGTGAGTGTTGTGTGTGTGACGCCCCCTGCTGGAGAGGATCTGTGTGTGTGTGTGTGTGTCCCGGCGGGGGGGGGAACGAATTAGCGACACAATCCACCCCTTTTAGCAAAGCATTGGGTTGCTGCTCTTTTACCTCTGTTCTCTGCAGGAGCTTTTGGCAGCAGGCCTGATGCCGGGGTAGATGGGCCCTTGGCTCTGATGTGAGGAGGCGGGGTTGGGGGATTGCAGGCTGGGTGAGGGGGGGGGAAGGGATTCCCGAGTGGGGCTGCCCAGGTCTGGGGCCTGGTGTGCAGGGACCCCTCGGCCCGCTGCTCGGAAAGCGTCTCCCGCAGCGGTTCAGTGGGTCACATCCTCCTTGCGCAGGTGGGGAAACTGAGTCACGGAGCCGCAACGCGGCTTGCCCTGGGAATCCTGTATCGCACTCTGAGGCTCCATCCACACACACACACCCACCCTGGGAATGAGGGAGAAGGAACTGGGAATGAACCAGGAATGAGAGGCCAGCTTCTGCCACTAGGGGGCAGCCCCGAGCTGCAGAATGAGCAGGTGGGGCAGGGGGGAGGGGGTGTTTCCTGAGAGCTGGATCCGGTGCGGGGGTCAGGGGTTGTTCTGGTTTTTCTTGGCCGTGGGTCCTGGAAGTTTCTAGCTGATCTGTTTCCTCCTGCCCGCCCCCAGCCGCCCCTTCCACTGGGAGGAAGTGTGTGTGTGTGGGGGGGGGGGTTAGGACTGGAGGCTGTGCATCCCCTCCCCCCTAAACCAGCAGCATGGGTGGGGGGGCAGTGTGCATGGGCACACACAAGGAAGGAGATGGGGGGTGCGTGATTGTGCCCCGTGCATTGGCTGTTTGGGGGGGGGGGCAGGGGTTGATGGGGGAGTGTTGTTGATGGAGCGGGGCCGGGGGAGCGATGTGGGATTGTGTTGAGATGAGTTTTGTCCCACTGCAAACAGCGGGTGCGTTTCGGTGCTGGGCAAGGAGTCCCTGGATAACCAGCCACCCCGCCCCAGAGGTGGCCACATCTCAGTGCTGGGTGAGGGGTCCCTGGATAACTAGGCTGAAATAGTCCAAGGCACCATAGGATATCGGGACCAGGGCAGCAGGTTGGATACCGGGCTAGACGGGCCCGTCGCTCTGATCTGTCTGGGCTCCACTCTCTGCCTTCCTGGCCTCACCCCATCTCCCCCTGGCCTACGGCCCGGCCGCCTCCTTGGGGCCGTGACTCACCCCGGCCCTCTGGGTTCACTGGGGTGTGTGTTTGTGTGGGGAGGGCCCAGGGATGACGTCTTCGCACCTGTTTCCTGCTTCTGTGACTGTTGCGGAAGGAGCTGGGGGGGAGACCCCCATGTCCGCACCCCACCCCCTTGCCGACTCTGAGCCACAGGAAGGAAATCCGGCCAGCTGTCCTCTGGCTGTTGCAGAGGCATGGCTGCAGGACCACTGGCAGAGACCGGAGCCCCACTGATCCTGGGGGTCTGGAGAATAGGGGTAGCCCATCCCAGCATTATGCCCCCCAGCTCCTATACTGGGGTGGTGTCAGGGTTTGTGAGGGCCTGTGAAGTTGGGGGCTGTGTCTTGGCTGCCTGTGGGTAAGGCAGGGGAAATCCTCTTGAGTGGGGGGCCGTACGGGGCCCAGGACACACAATGCTACCTAGGGGGCTCCGGCTGCCATCTGGCGCCAGGGCCGGGGGACTGGCTGGCTCAGGGGGGCAGGGAATGGGGCACAGGGCCTGTCCCCTCTAGGGGGAGCCAGCTCCTATCCAGCCCCACAAATCGAAACTCTCCCCTGCACCTTTTCCGGAGGACTAGTGTGTCTAAGACCTGCCCCCCGCCCCCATCCCCTCCAGAAGTGAACTTCATCACAGATCAAGGAGTGCAATTGTCTACACCTCTTGTGCAGGGGAGAACTGGATTAATAATCGAGGGTCCCTGCTTTTGTATTAAAGGTGTAGGACGCCTGGGTTCTCTCCCTGGCTCTGGGAGGGGAGTGGGGTCTAGTGGATAGAGCAGGGGGGGCTGGGAGCCAGGACTCCTGGGTTCTCTCCGCAGCTCTGGGAGGGGAGTCGGGGCTGGTGGGTTAGAGCAGGGGGGGCTGGGAGCCAGGACTCCTGGGTTCTCTCCCCGGCTCTGGGAGGGGAATTGGGGCTGGTGGTTAGAGCAGGAGGACTGGGATCCAGGATTCCTGGGTTCTCTCCCCGGCTCTGGGAGGGGAGTGGGGTCTAATGGTTAGAGCAGGGGGACTGGGAGCCAGGATTCCTGGGTTCTCTCCCCGGCTCTCGGAGGGAAGTGGGGTCTAATGGTTAGAGCAGGGGGACTGGGAGCCAGGTCTCCTGGGTTCTCTCCCCAGCTCTGGGAGGGGAGTGAGGGCTGGTGGGTTAGAGCGGGGGGTGGGGGCGTTGAGAGCCAGGACTCCTGGGTTCTCTCCCGGCTCTGGGAGGGGAGTGGGGGACTGGCGGGTTAGAGCGGGGTGGGAGGGTTGGGAGCCCGGACTCTGGAAGGGGAGTGAGGCCTAGTGGCTGACTCCGAATTCACCCCGGGGTTGCTGAGAACAGAATGCAGCCCTGCCCCCCCCCTTGCAGTTCGGGGGGTGACGCTGGCTTGACCCCAGGGAGCCTTGATCCAAATCAAGTCTCTATTCCCCCCCCCCCCGCCCCCAGCTCTGCAGGAAGCTCCCAGATCAGGCAATGAGGCTCTGCGGGGACACTGCCAGGACACAGCTGCCCTGGGTCCATTGTTAGGGCAGGAAGCTGGGATGGGGCGTGTCTGTGGCCCCCCCTCCCGCCCCTCTTCAGTGAGCGCAGACAGCAGGACAGGGAGCCCGGACTCCTGGGTTCTCTCCCCAGCTCTGGGAGGGGAGTGGGGGCTGGTGGGTTAGAGCTGGGAGCCAGGACACCTGGGTTCCATCCCTAAGAGCTTATGGGTGAGTTCTGTTCCAGCTAAGACAAGTGGGGTGGGGGGGTGACACCCCCATTCTCTTTGTTGGCCTGCAGCAATTCAGCTGCTTCTTGCGGCTCTGTGTCCCGTCCTGCCCAGCACCCCCCTCACCCGCTAGGAGGGAACCGGCCTACCCCAAGGCAGCCCAGCCCAGCCCCTGGGGCTTCTTTCCCACCCCAGAGGAAGACGCATGAGCTCTGTGGATTTCCAGGGGGAGGGGGAGAGAAAAGGGTGACTGGCCCAAGGCTAAACAGTGAGTTTGGAGCAGATCTGGGGAGAGAACCCAGGAGTCCTGACTCCCAGCCCCCCTTGCTCTAAGCATTAGACCCCACTCCCCTCCTAGAGCTGGGGAGAGAACCCAGGAGTCCTGGCTCCCAGCCTCCCCTGCTCTAACCATTAGACCCCACTCCCCTCCTAGAGCTGGGGAGAGAACCCAGGAGTCCTGGCTCCCACACTCCCTTGCTCTAACCATTAGACCCCCCACTCCCCTTCTCGAGCTGGGGAGAGAACCCAGGAGTCCTGGCTCTCACACTCCCTTGCTCTAACCATTAGACCCCCCACTCCCCTTCTCGAGCTGGGGAGAGAACCCAGGAGTCCTGGCTCTCACACTCCTTTGCTCTAACCATTAGACCCCCCACTCCCCTTCTCGAGCTGGGGAGAGAACCCAAGAGTCCTGGCTCCCAGCCCTCTGCTCTAACCACCAGCCCCCACTCTCCTCCCAGAGCCAGGGAGAGAACCCAGGAGTCCTGGCTCTGACCCACCCCCCCTCGCTCTAACCACCAGACCCTGCTGCTCTCCCAGAGTCATATGGTAAAACTAAAGACCGGATCCAAGAAGAGCCGGTCGTGCCGTCCCCACAAAGGACACTGGATCGAGGTAGCTGGGTGGGATTTGTCGTGGGCAATTCTGCCTTCCCTCCCATCGCTTGCATCTGAGTAGGGATTTTCGTCTCCCCCCCCGCCCCCACCCCCGCCCCCATATGTGGCTGCATCTCAGCGCCGGGCGAGGGATCCCCGGATAACCAGCTGCTCCACCCCAGAGGTGGCTGCATTTCAGTGCTGGGACGTTGGCCCGAGGGCAGCGCTAGGGGGCGCTGTGCTGCAGGATGTGGTGCTGGGGGGGCTCAGCAGGGGGCGCTCTCCCCCGGCAGGCAGGGCTGGCCCCAGGGCGGGGCTAGGGGGCACTGTGGGGCAGGGAGTGGGGTGGGGGCTCAGCAGGGGGCGCTCTCCCCCGGCAGGCAGGGCCTTGCTAAACAAAATGCACCCGTGCATCTGTCCAGAAAAGCTTTATTGAAACCAGCCACCGAGCTGCATGTTGGGGTGCTACAGGGCGTGAGGCCAGAACCAGCTTTTGACAGATACCCCCCCCCAAATCAGCTCCAAATACCCCGCCCCGCCCCAAACCTCTCCCCCACCAGAACACCAAGGCGGAGCCCTGACGTGAAAGCACATTTTGCCCCGCAGCGTTTTGTGACAATATATAATATTCCCACCTCTGCAATTTACCCCCCGTTTGCATGTTTCCCGGCAACATGTGCTTGTAGCTGGGGGGGTGTCTTCAAATCCCAGAAGAACTACGGGAGTGGGGGAGGTTAAATATGCCACTGCACCCCTCCAGTAGCCAGCACTAGGAATAGCTGTTAAATTTCCCCTCTAGGGGGCGCCAGCTGTGAATTGGCGCAAGGGTGGGGGACTGGCTGGCTAAGGGGGGAAGGGAATGAGACATGGGGCCTGTCCCCTCTAGGGGGCGCCGGCTCCCGTCCGGCCCCAGGGCGGGGACTGGCTCGCTCAGGGGGGCAGGGAACGGGGCATGGGGCCTGTCCCCTCTAGGGGGCGCTGGCTCCCATCTGGCCCCATGACGGGGAGATTGGCTGGCTCAGGAGGTGGGGAACGGGATATCTTCCTTATGTGTGGTAATGGGAACCGGTCCCATCGTGTGCGTGATAGAGAGAGAATAACTGACCCCTACTAGGTGGGGAGTAGGAGATGGGAGAGGGAGATGTGTGCGTTCCACGTCCATCTAGAGCCCCATTGTGTAGATGGTCACCTGATCCCAACCTATCCCGTCTAGACTGCGCTCTCTGCACTATCTATTCCTAGGCTAGCCATCCTAGACCACCCGGCCTATTCTAGACTGGATTAGCCATTCTAGACTGTGCTAGCCTTCCTAGGCTAGCCATTCTAGATGGTGCTAGATGGGTCCAGGCTGCGGTATCCCTTCCTAAGCGATGGGTTCTAGAGTGGGCTACCGATCTAGACTGGGCTATCCATTCCTAGGTTAGCCATACTAGACTGTGCTGTCCTGGATGGTGTTATCCATTCCTTGTTCATGAATTTGAGACTACGGTAGCCATTCTTGGTTGTGCTCTCCATTATAGGGAGCGCAAACTGTTCAGAGACTGTGTGTTCTAGATCGGGCTATCCTTCTAGATGGGTCTTTTCGTTCCAAGGTGATCTGTTCTAGGCTGTGGTATCCCTTCCTAAGCTATTGATTCAAGATTGGGCAATCTGTTCTAGACCACGCCATGCATTCCTATGTCATCAGATCTAGACTACGCTATCCATTCTATAATGGGCTATCTATTCTGGACGGCACTATTTGTTCTAGCCTTTACCATACATTGACTGTAGGTTCCCTTATCTATTCTATGCCACACTATCCATTCCTAGGTTGTTTTAGACTATGCTATTCTAGACTCTCTTTTCCCATCTGCTCTTCCCCCTGGCAATTGAAAGGTGATAAACTTCCCTCCTCATTCCAGAACCACAGCTCCCTCCCTTTCCCCCACATGGCGTGAAGCACCAGAGGTTCCAGACCTCTTCTGGAGCAGCAAATACCAGTTGCTGCTGAAGTTTTCAGCTTTATTCTAGGGCCACTGTGATCCCAGATCCCTCTCTTGCCCCACTAACCTGCTCTGACTTTAATTGTTTTGGGGGGAGTAGGGTCCTCAGCCACCCATGACAAATATCTTACACCCTGCAGTATTCCCAGTCCAGAGGGATTCCTGATCTAATGATCCAGCCCATCAATCAGTTGTGTTCTAGACTCATCCATTGATAATCTAGAACCTTAGCTGGGACCAGAGACTAAACATTCCGCGTCGCTCTCGCTTTGGTCTCCAGAACTTGAAATGCCCAAAGGCCATCTGGCAAAGTGGATATGGAAGGGTTACAGATGAATAATCTAGAACCCCTGCTCTGGAAGCCCTTGAGCTGAGAGGTTCCACAATCTGGAGATAGAGACTCAAAAGAGCCTAGAACCCAGGATCTGGTAGACATGAAGCCTCAGAGGTTCTAGTATCTGGAGACATAATATTGAGAGGAAGCCTGGAAGTCAGGAACCCATAGGCAGAAGACCTCAGAGGTCATATGTTATGGGGGACCTGGATTATCTACATTTTAGCAATCCAGAACCTCTGTTCCTGAAACCTTTGATCTGGGTGGCTCCAGACTCGGTGGATGGAATATTTAGATTCAGAAAATACAGATTCTGGAACCCAGGATTCCGTAAAGAGGAGACCTCGGAGGATCTGCACTCTGGAGCTGGAATACATAGACTCCCGAAGAACAGTCTAGAACCCTCAATTCTGTAGACAAGACACCTTAGATGTTCTGGATCCCATATCCAGATAACTGTAGGTGTTCTACACTCAGAAGGTGGAACATTTACATGCTGGATAACATACCTAGAACACAGGATACATTAGGTTCCAGACTCCAACCAGATAAACTCCAGAAGGTCCCCAGACCTTAGGATCAAACTCCTTGCTTTGCTACACCTCACGCTTCCAGAGATCTCCAGCATGTCAAGAACCCTTTTGCAATGGACCTGCCCCAGTACGACTCTAGAGCCTTCTAGAGCAGGCAACTAACTAACACAAGGTCAAGTGGCCGAGCTACAAACGCCTTTTGCTTTTGCTCCGAGCATTGACACTGCAAAGCAAATTAAAAGCAGCAAAAAATACACCCCCCAACTTGGGCGGGGGGTTAAAAATATAGATAGATATGGGTCAGAAAAAGCCACTGTCAGAAAAAAAATACATTTAATTCTTTAAAGAACCTTTGTGAAAAAAAAAAAGAAGAAAACACTTTCTTAAACCAGCATCAAGCTGGAGGCATCAGTTGTCCACAGAGACAACGTGGGTAGGGGAAAGCTAAACTGGAGTGACTCTGTATTAAAACTGGTTTAAGGAAAACTCCGGAGTCACCAGTTGTCCATAGAGACTTGTAGGGTAGGCTAGATCTTCACTAAAGACTCCGTGGACAAATGGTGAATCTGGATTTTAGTAAAATCAGAGTCAATCCACAGAGATTTAGAGACTGGACTAGAACGTCTTTGAGGTCTTCATGGACAGCTAGTGACTCCTGATTTTGGTTAAACGGCTGTCAAACCAGAGACATTCGATGTCCCTAAAGATGTCCAACCTCAGTGAGAACTTAACCGGATTGACTATGGGTTGACACTAGTGTCACCGAAACTGCAGAGTCACAATTAGCTGGCTAGAGAGGCTTCCAGGGTGGTTAAATCAGAGTCACTCCAGAGTCACTCCTCCCAGATTTAGATCGTGATTAGAATTTCAGTGAAGTCTATGCAAAACTGGCAGCTGCTAACTCCAGTTAAGCCAACGTCAAGCCGGCATCATCAGTTGTCCATAGAGATGTCCAAGGTAGGGGAGAATTCAGAGTGACTCTGGACTGAAACTGGTTTAACCAAATGAGATATTGCCTTCCAGAAGGAAACATAAATCAACTGAAAATTAAGTACAGTAGTTAAGAAAAGAGGGGGATGGGGGGGGGGGCGTGGTCTCTCACAACACTCTGCCTGCAGAGCTCTGACATCACTTCCTGTGCCACATTTACTTAAAGAACCAAGGACTCCTGGGTTCTCTCCCGAGCTTTGAGAGGGGAGTGGGGTCTGGTGGGTTGGAGCAGGAGGAGCTGGGAGCCAGGACTCCGGGGTTCTCTCCCCGGCTCTGGGTGGGGAGTGAGGTCTAGTGGTTACAGCAGAGGGCTGGGAGCCAGAACTCCTGGGTTCCCTCCCCAGCTTGGGGGGGCGGGGGAGGGAATGGCAGACCCACTTCAAAACACAGGGTGCAGATACACTCCCCCCTACACATATGGAACTGGGTCTTCCATAGACCAGAGAGACCACCCCCCTGCAGTCCATAGCCCCCCATGTCCCATAGCACCCCCCCCCCCAGCCAAGCCCAGACACTGCAGGACAACACATGCTATGAAAGGGAGTCACGACCAGCGGGCCCCTCCTGACAGGCCGGGAATTTCCCCTACCCCGACACGGCCCCCCCCCTGCTGGCAGGAGCGAAGTAAGCAGCGGTGCGGGGTGGGGGGGACCTGTGTCTCTCTCCTGCTCTCTGGTGAGAGGGGGAGGAAGCGCGGTCCCCGTTCAGCAGCGGGCGCCGGAGGGGCCAGCCAGCACTGCGTAGCGGATCTTGGTGTTGGTGACGGCCCCATGCTTCTGCCGCAGGTGAAGCCGCAGCTGGCTCTTGTGCCGGAAGTGCAGGTGGCAGGCCTCGCACTGCGGGGGGGCCACAAGACGGGGGGGTCAGTGCCCTGAGCCGGGCGGGGGGAGAACCCAGGAGTCCTAGCTCCCAACCCCCCCCCTCCCCCCGTCCCCGCTCTATCCCACCAGACCCCAATCCCGTCCCAGAGCCGGGGAGAGAACCCAGGAGTCCTGGCTCCCAACCTCCCTTGCTCTAGCCACCAGCCCCCACTCCCCTCCCAGCCCCGGGGAGAGAACCCAGGAGTCCTGTCGTCATCGTCCCCCACTCACGTGATACGGCTTCTCGCCCGTGTGGATCCGGATGTGGCTCTTGAGGGTCTGTAGGTGCCGGAAGCGGGTCCCACACGTCTCGCAAGGGTAGGGCTTTTCACCCGTGTGGATCAACACGTGGGCCCGGAGGTGGGCGACCTGGGAGGGGAGAGAGACGTGATCAGATTCCAGGGGGCTGCAGTACTTGGCCTGGCCTCCAGGGGGCCCTGCTTCCCATTGGAATCTATGGGACCCAGGGTGGCAGTACCCGGCCTGGCCACTAGGGGGCCCTGCTCCCCGTTGGAGTCTATGGGAGCCAGGGGCTTCAGATCCCACTGCAGCCACCAGTAGATGTTGGCCCCTATTGATTGCACGAGTTTCTCTCACTGCCCCTTGCCCGAGGCCTCCCCTTCACAGCCCCTCATCTCTCCGCCTGACCCCCACAGAGCCTACCCTGCCCCCCCCCCCCACCCGCACCTGCACGAAGCTGGAGCCGCAGGTCTCACACTTGTAGGGCTTTTCGCCTGAGTGGATCCGCGAGTGGGTTTTGAGGTTCGCTGGCCGGTTGAACTGGGCCCCACAGACTCCGCAGCGATATGGCTTCTCACCTAGGGGGGGCACAGGGGGCAGCTAGGGGGCGGCACCCACCTCCCCTCTGACCCCTCCCCATGAGCCCTCCAACATGCTCTTGGCCCCCCTGCTTCCCCTTAACCCCTTCCTCCTCCTCCTGACTTTTCCCACCTCCCCTGACCCCACCCACCTCCCCTGGTCCCCTCCCCCTGACCCTTCCTGACTCCACCCACCCCCCCTGTTCCCTCCCACCTCCCATTAACCCCGCCCCCTGACCCTTCCTGACTCCACTGACCTCCCCTGGTCCTGCCCACCTCCCCTGGTCCCGTCCCCCTGACCGTTCCTGACTCCACCTACCTCCCCTGGCCCCTCCCACCTCCCATTAACCCCGCCCCCTGACCCTTCCTGACTCCACCCACATCCCCTGTTCCCTCCCACCTCCCATTAACCCCGCCCCCTGACCCTTCCTGACTCCACCCACATCCCCTGTTCCCTCCCACCTCCCATTAAACCCACCCCCTGACCCTTCCTGACTCCACCCACCTCCCCTGGCCCCTCCCACCTCCCATTAACCCTGCCCCCTGACCCTTCCTGACTCCAACTACCTCCCCTGACCCCTCCCACCTCCCATTAACCCCGCCCCCTGACCCTTCCTGACTCCACCCACCTCCCCTGGCCCCTCCCACCTCCCATTAACCCCGCCCCCTGACCCTTCCTGACTCCACCCACCTCCCCTGGCCCCTCCCACCTCCCATTAACCCCGCCCCCTGACCCTTCCTGACTCCACCCACCTCCCCTGGCCCCTCCCACCTCCCATTAACCCCGCCCCCTGACCCTTCCTGACTCCACTGACCTCCCCTGGTCCTGCCCACCTCCCCTGGTCCCGTCCCCCTGACCGTTCCTGACTCCACCTACCTCCCCTGGCCCCTCCCACCTCCCATTAACCCCGCCCCCTGACCCTTCCTGACTCCACCCACATCCCCTGTTCCCTCCCACCTCCCATTAACCCCGCCCCCTGACCCTTCCTGACTCCACCCACATCCCCTGTTCCCTCCCACCTCCCATTAAACCCACCCCCTGACCCTTCCTGACTCCACCCACCTCCCCTGGCCCCTCCCACCTCCCATTAACCCTGCCCCCTGACCCTTCCTGACTCCAACTACCTCCCCTGACCCCTCCCACCTCCCATTAACCCCGCCCCCTGACCCTTCCTGACTCCACCCACCTCCCCTGGCCCCTCCCACCTCCCATTAACCCCGCCCCCTGACCCTTCCTGACTCCACCCACCTCCCCTGGCCCCTCCCACCTCCCATTAACCCCGCCCCCTGACCCTTCCTGACTCCACCCACCTCCCCTGGCCCCTCCCACCTCCCATTAACCCCGCCCCCTGACCCTTCCTGACTCCACTCACCTCCCCTGGCCCCTCCCCGTCCCCCTGGCCCCCCCCGGCACCCCGTACCGGTGTGGACGGCGCGGTGGGAAGCCAGGTTGCCCTTGTAGCGAAAGGCCGAGCAGCAGAGGTGACATTTGAACGGTTTGTTGTCGTGGGGGGCAGCCGCCGGGGCCTGCCCCCCATCCGCTCCCCCGTCCTCCCCCTCCCCCTCCCCCTCCTCCTCCTCCAGGCCCAGCTCGCAGGCCCCGCAGCCGTACGGTCCAGCACCTGCGGGAGGGGAGGGGGCCGTGAGAGGGTTCAGGGCATGGCCCGGGGGGGGGGGTCCCCAATACTCAGAACCCGTTCTGCAGCGTATGGGACTGGCCCATCCCCCCTCAGCGCCTATGTGGGACCAGCCCCTCCCCCGCCACAGCATATGGGACTGGCCCCTCCCCTCACCCCACAGTGTGTATGGGACCAGCCCCTCCCTCACCCCACAGCGCACATCAGACCAGCCCCTCCCTCCACCTCACAGTGTAAATGGGACCGGCCCCTCCCCCCCACAGCACGTATGGACCAGCCCCCTCCCCCTCCCCCCCCCCCACACCGTGCAGGGGACAGAGCCCCCTTCCTCGCCCCTCACCTGTTGCGGGCCGGGGCCGCCCCTGGGGAAGGTGGGGGCAGGGTGGGGGCAGCGGGGCCCCCACCTGCCGGTGCCGGGGGCACGCGGGGCACTGTGATACGGCGGGGTGCAGCCTGCAGGGAGATGGGAAAGGGCGGGGGGGGGGCTCAGCTACTACGAGGCACAGCTCCCCCCAGCCCCCAGTGTATGGGGCCTGGGCCCCCGCCCCCCACTCACCGTATGGGACCAAGCGCCCCGCCCCTGTGTATTGGACCAGGAGCCCCTCTCACAAGCATATAGGACCAGAAGCCCCGATCCCCTCGGCCCTCTCCCCCACCCCAGCTTGGCATACGGACCAGCTGCCTCGCCCCCCCACGTATATGGGACCTGGCACCCCCCTCAATTGACGTATGGGACCGGGCACCCCTCCCCCACTCAGCATATAGGCCCGGGCGCCCCTCCTCTTCCCAACGTATGGGCCCGGGTGCCCCTCCCTGTCCCAGCGTATGGGCCCGGATATGGGACCGGCCGCCCCACCCCCCAGCTCAGCCACTCACCCGCAGAGGGCGCCCCCCTCTTCCCTGCCACGGCTGGCGCCTTGGTCTTTGCCGGCCGGGGGCTCGGGCAGGGTCGGGGGGCCGGGGGGCTGGGGGCCAGCCCCACCCCCTGCCCCGGCCCCCTCCCCCCGGAGCGAGTTCAGGACGATGAACTTGTATTTCTTCCAGTTGCAGGCCTTGGGGTCGGGGGCGCAGCCGCTGGACTCGCAGGGGGAGGCGGGGTGCCCCTCGGAGCGGGACGGGCTGTCGGGGGGGCCCCGCTCCCCCCCCGGGGGCGCCCCCCCGGAACCCTTCGCCGGCGGCCTGGCAGGAGCCGATCGCAGGGGGGCCCCCGGGCTCGGCCCCTCTGGGTGGGGACCCTCTGCGGGCACCGTCCCACTGTCATCTGAGGGTCCTTGGGGGGTGTCCAGGGATTTGGGGTCCGCCGGGGAGGGGAGGGGATTGGGATAGCAGCTACCGCGGTCGTAACTGCAAGAGAGAGGAATGAAATGAGGGGGAGCAGCGACCCATTCCCGCCCCACCACCCCGAGCCAGCCCGTCCCTGCCCTGGGGCTGGGTGGGAGCTGGCGCCCCCTAGAGGGGACAGGCCCCTGCCCCATTCCCTGCCCCCCGGAGCCAGCCAGTCCCCGCCCTGGGACCAGGTGGGAGCCGGCGCCCCCTAGAGGGGACAGGCCCCTGCCCCATTCCCTGCCCCCCGAGCCAGCCAGTCCCCGCCCTGGGACCAGGTGGGAGCCGGCGCCCCCTAGAGGAGACAGGCCCCTGCCCCATTCCCCGCCCCCCTGAGCCGCTCGGCGGCCGGAGGGGAGCCGGCGCCCCCTACCTGGCCTGAATGAAGCGGTGACAGGCGTCCACCACATGCTCCATCTGCAGGTAGGTGGCGGCGTTGAGCAGGGCGGGGACGGAGGCCGGGGTGAGGGGCAGGCGGGAGGTGTACATGAAATCCAGCAGGGCCTGGAAGCCCCCGGGCTGGATGGAGCCGGGCAGGGTGAGGACAGTGACCTCGCTGCCCCCCTGAGCCAGGAAGATGGAGTAGAAGAAGCCACTGCCATGGGGAGAGAAGGGTGATGGGAAAGTGGGACACGGACTACAACTCCCAGCATCCACCGCGGCCCACCCAGACCACACTGGGGCGGGGCGTGGGGATAGACACCTCCCCTCTGGCCACGCCTCCCCTTCCCACACTGGGGCGTGGCCCAGACGCCACCTCCCCATGGCCACGCCTCCTCAGCCCCCTCTCCCCCACCCCGAAGGTGGCTCAGAGTCTGGCCCGGCGGTCCGCCCCCACCCTCTCCCCACAGGACGGGGACCCAGCTGTGGGTCCGGATGGGTGTGGCCCCCCCTTTGCCGTGCGGAGCCACCAACCCTCAGCCATGTCCCTGCCCCACACACGGCCACCCCACGGCCGCCACCCTCCCTGCCCCCACGACTCAAAGCCCGTTCCCGTGGCCCCCATCAGCCATGTCCCCACCCAGCTGTACCCCCTCCTTCCCAACCATGCCCCCTACCCGCAGCGTCCCCTCACAGCCCCGCCCACCCATTCACTGCCACACCCTCTTTAGCCACGCCCACCCTTCCCGCCACGCCCTCTCTAGCCACGACCCCACCCTTCCCAGCCACACCCACTGCTCAGCAGCCACGCCCTCTCCAGCCAAGCCCCAGCTGTTCCTAGCCACACCCTCTCTGGCCACGCCCCCAGACCGTCACAGCTCCGCCCCCCTCACCTGCAGGCGGCGAGCACAGCCTTGTGGGCCAGCAGGGGGCGCCCCCCCACCAGCAGGGTGACATCGGTCAGGACGCGGCGGTGACGTAGCTGGTCCAGGTTGAGCAGCACGTCGCTGGCGTGGCGTGTGAACTCCCGGACGGAGCCCGCCGGGCCCCCGGCCCCACCCGAGCTCATAGTGACTGCGGACACAGGGGGGTCACCGCAGGCCAGGGCCTGGGGGGGAGACGGGGTTACTCAGAGGGCAGGGGGAGAGGGACACAGCAGGGGAGGGCAGGAGTCCTCCTCCCAGCCCCCCTGATCTCACCACGAGCCCCACTCCCCTCCCACAGCTGGGGAGAGAACCCAGGAGTCCTGGCTCCCTGCCCGCCCTGCTCTGACCCACCAACCCCCACTCCTGTCACAGAGTCGGGGAGAGAACCCAGGAGTCCTGGCTCCCAGCCCCCCTGCTCTGACCCACCAGCCCCCACTCCTGTCCCAGAGTCGGGGAGAGAACCCAGGGGTCCTGGCTCCCAGCCCCCGGTCCTCTAACCCACCAGCCCCCACTCCGCTGCCAGAGCCAGGGAGAGAACCCAGGAGTCCTGGCTCCCAGCGCCCCCCCCGCTCTAACCCACCAGCCCCCATTCCCCTCCCAGAGCTGAGGAGAGAACCCAGGCATCCAGGCCGTGACAGCTCACCCTGACCAGCAGGGACCCTCCAAGCTTCCTGCAAGCAGGACTTTGGGGGGGCGGAGTGCAATCTCCCAGCTGAACCCCCCAGTCCGGAGAACCAGCCTCCAATGGCTCATCCAGGCGGGGTCTCTTATAGTGTCCTGAGAGGGGGGGGTGGGGGAAGTTCTCTCTCTAGTTCACATCCTTCCTGCCCCGGCCCAGCCGTGGGGAGGGGGGGGGGGGGGAGTATTAATAGACTTTTCAGGAAAAAGGCCGGACAATTCCAAGATCCACAAACAAACCCAGCTCCAAGCTCCCCCCTCTTCTTACCCACCACCCCAATCCCGTCCCAGAGCTGGGGAGAGAACCCAGGAGTCCTGGCTCCCAGCCCCTCCTGCTCTAACCCACCAGCCCCCACTCCCCTCCCAGAGCCGGGGAGAGAACCCAGGAGTCCTGGCTTTGATCCCTGCTCATTTCACTCCACTGCTCTCTTAAGGCACCCCCCCACCTCTCTTTTTAGATCCAGGAATTGGAAGCGGGGGGGATTTGTGGCAAGGGGGGGAGCTGCTGGGACTGGCTGATCCCTGAATGAAGTTACTCTATTTCCTTCTATTGTCCCGGCCTACGCTGGGGAGCCCGGAGTGTGGGGGGAGTCAGGCAAGGAGGTGGGAATTGGGGGGCAAGGAGGGAGGAAACTGGATGTTTTTTTGGACCCTCACCCTTAGTGAGATGAGACAAAGACACATGGCGGAGGCAGCCAGGCAAGGGGTCCCTGGATAACCAGCTGCCCCCCCGAAGAGGCCGCATCTCAGCGCCGGGCGAGGGGTCCCTGGGTTACCAGCTGCCCCGCCCCAGAGGTGGCCGCATCTTGGGGCTGGGCGAGGGGTCCCCGGGTCACCGGCCGCCCCGCCCCAGAGGTGGCCGCGTTTTGGGGCTGGGCGAGGGGTCCCCGGGTCACCGGCCGCCCCGCCCCAGAGGTGGCCGCGTTTTGGGGCTGGGCGAGGGGTCCCCGGGTCACCGGCCGCCCCGCCCCAGAGGTGGCCGCGTTTTGGGGCCGGGCGAGGGGTCCCCGAGTCACCGGCTGCCCCGCCCCAGAGGTGGCCGCATCTCGGGGCCGGGCGAGGGGTCCCCGGGTCACCGGCCGTCCCGCCCCAGAGGTGGCCGCATCTCGGTGCCGGGTGAGGGGTCCCTGGGTCACCGGCCGTCCCGCCCCAGAGGTGGCCGCATCTCGGTGCCGGGTGATGGGTCCCTGGGTCACCGGCCATCCCGCCCCAGAGGTGGCCGCATCTCGGCGCCGGGCGAGGGGTCCCCGGGTCACCGGCCGCCCCGCCCCAGAGGTGGCCGCATCTCGGGGCCGGGCGAGGGGTTCCCGGGTCACCGGCCGTCCCGCCCCAGAGGTGGCCGCATCTCGGCGCCGGGCGAGGGGTCCCTGGGTCACCGGCCGTCCCGTCCCAGAGGTGGCCGCATCTCGGGGCCGGGCGAGGGGTCCCCGGGTCACCGGCCGTCCCGCCCCAGAGGTGGCCGCATCTCGGGGCCGGGCGAGGGGTCCCTGGGTCACCGGCTGCCCCGCCCCAGAGGAGTCTCTGGGTAGATTTCTGGACACAAAGTCCATTGTGGTACAGTCACAAATGCAGGAAACTCCCAGTAGAGGCGGGGGGGGTGGAGGGGGGGGTGCCCCTGGCAGTGACGTCACACTGGGGGGGGCAACTCAGCATTTCAATTGTCATATAACCCAGATCTTAAAGTCGCGGTAGGGGCTAGAGACTCTTTTGATTGCACCAGTAGCCAGGGAGAGAACCCTGGAGTCCTGGCTCCCAACCCCCCTGCTCTAACCCACCGGCCCCCACTCCTCTCCCAGAGCCGGGGGGGAGAACCCAGGAGTCCTGGCTCCCAGCCCCGCCCCCGAATCTAGCCCACAGGTTAATCGCTCGGGTTCTAGGAACGTGTCGCTACCACCCTGTGGCCAGCAGGTGGCGCTGTCGGCCCGCGCATCACCCTGGCTTGCAGTGTGGGCCCCACGCCCAGCCGGGGGGCTGGGAGCCAGGACTCCTGGGTTCTCTCCCTGGCTCTGGGAGGGGAGTGGGGGCTGGTGGGTTAGAGCGTGGGGCTGGGGGGTGGGTGGCTGAGAGCCAGGACCCCTGGGTTCTCTCCCCGACTCTGGGACAGGAGTGGGGGCTGGTGGGTCAGAGCAGGGGGGCTGGGAGCCAGGACCCCTGGGTTCTCTCCCCGACTCTGGGACAGGAGTGGGGGCTGGTGGGTTAGAGCAGGGGGAAAGAGGGGGGTTGGGAGACAGGATTCCTGGGTTCTTTTCCCAGCTTTGTTATGTGACGTTGGGTCTGTCCCTTACTGCTGTGCCTCAGTTTCCCCTCGTGCGCTGCATCTCTTTAGACTGTCAGCATTTTGGGTCAGCGTCTTTCACTGTGTGTCTGGGCAGCGACGGGGGCCAAATCAGGAAACCCTGCCCGCCCCCCCCGTGGAACAGCTGTTCAGACTTTCCTGATAAGGCTGGAGAGGAGCCAGGGACTCAGAGTGGGGCTAGCCGGCCAGTCCCTGACCCAGGACCGGATGGGAGCTGACGCTCCTGGAAGGGGAAAGGTCCAGTACCCAATTCCCCACCCCTGAGCCAGGCCGAGAACCCAGGTGTCCTGGCTCCCAGTCCCCTGCTCTAACCACTAGACCCCACTTCCCTCCCAGAGCCGGGGAGAGAACCCAGGAATCCTGGCTCGCAGCCCCCCTTGCTCTAACCAACAGTCCCCTCTCCCCTTCCAGAACCAGGGAGAGAACCCAGGAGTCCTACGCTGCCCCTCCCATGCCCCCCCACAGGAAGTGGTAGGAATTCCCAGCCCCACGTGACCCCTCTGGAATGTGGTGACGTCACCGAGGGGTCCATTAAAAAAAGTTTTTTGGGAGTTGGGAGAAAAAAAAAAACTTTTCCGGGGAGTTTCGGAGCCGGCGGGATCCGGCGCCTCCGGGACCTTCCCCCTGTCCCTCACTGGGCTAGGGAACCCCCCACCCCACGAGTGGGGTAGGACAGGAGGGGCTGGGACCCCCCCCTCAACTGGGATTCCCGCATCGGAGCCAGGTAAGAATCGGGTCCCCACACCCCGCAGGAATTCTCCCCACGTGATCAGAGACACACACCCTCCCCGGCCAGCGACCCTTCCCCACTGAGACCCCCACTCCCTCTCCCAGGGACCCCTCCCCATTGGGAACCCCCTCTCTCTCCCTGGGCCAGGGACCCCATCCCCTTTAGCGCCCCCAGGGCCAGGGTCTCTACGCCAGGACTTTTCCTCCCCCGCCTTCCGCCCCTGGGACACCCCCCCACACACGGTTGGAATGGAGGGGGGCCGTCGTTCCCCAAGCTGAGTCCCCCCCCACCCTGGAAATCCCCTCCCCAACCAGGGCCAGTGGGGCTGGGTGAGAGTTAGATCCTGCCCCTCCCCTGCCAAATCTAGGCAGACCCAAGGCAGGCCCCACTCCCCTCCCACAGCAGGGGAGAGAACCCAGGAGTCCTGGCTCCCAGCCCCCCTGCTCTAACCCACCAGATCCCACTCCCTTCCCAGAGCAGGGGAGAGAACCCAGGAGTCCTGGCTCCCAGCCCCCCCTGCTCTAACCCACTAGCCGTCGCTCCCCTCCAGGAGCCACAGAAAGAACCCAGGAGTCCTGGCTCCCAGCCCCCCCGCTCTAACCCACTAGCCGTCGCTCCCCTCCAGGAGCCACAGAAAGAACCCAGGAGTCCTGGCTCCTAGCCCCCCCTGTTCTAACCTCTCTGCACCCCCCCCCCCCGCAGGTCCCAGAGATGTCCGGTCCCACCTGGCTTCCCCCAAAGCAGCTGAGCTCCTCGGGGTCTCCCGGCGTCTCGGTCTCGGCTCTGGCACTCAGCAAACCCCAGAAGAAATACACCCCTGTTCCTGCTCCCCCCAGGCCGGCCCCCCAGGACCAGAACGGGGGGGGCATGAGCGGGACAGGCTACCAGCCAGCGGGCCCTGGTAAATACCTGGTTCCCCCCCCCGCCCCCAGTACCCGAATGGTCTGATCCAGGTTGGCGGCAGGGCTGAGGGGGGGAATCTGGGAGGCGGTGGAGGGGGGAATAGAGAGGGAGGGGGCCTGTGGGTCTGACCCGTTGCTGTTTCCCCTCTAGGCAGCCTCCCCTCCCGTCCCCTGCCTTCCAGCTTCGGACCCCCAGCTGACTTGGAGCATCATTACCCATCAGCCCCAGGGGCCAAGGATGAACTGGGGGTGCCCTGGGGTGGCCCCCCCTCTGCTGGATGCGGGTACCACATGCAGGTAGGAGGAGGGAATGGGGCCCCTGGGCATTGGGGGGATGGGACAGGGATTTGGGGGTACTGGTGGAGAGGGGGTGACCTATATCCTATGCAGCCCAGTGCCTTGCCTCTGTGGGACCTTGGAGAAAGCATAAGTTTCCCATAATTCACCTGCCTTGGTCATATGGGGCACGTGGGAAGGCTCCTTCCTGACCATCTCATGCCTTGGAGCATGAGGCTTAATTCCCGTTACCCTGCGGAACTACCTGCCACTAGGACAGCAGCTGGACTTCCTGATCCCAGCTGACAGGCCTGGGCAGTACCTTATAGCCCCCTCCTCCCCACACCGTAATCCCCTCCCCCTCCTTGTCTGTTTCCTTAGGGATCTGCCCTAGACCCAGGGCCCCACCGCCCCTCCAGCATCGACGCCCAAATAGACTCGCTCACCAGTATGTTGGCTGATATGGAGAATGCCGGCCCCCAACGCCGGGGGGAGAGGCAGGTAAACCCCCCCCACCGGAGGGTTCTGGGGGAGGGGGGTTTGACCTGGTGGGTTTTCAATGGCACAGCCTCTCCCACCCTAATTAGATTTCAGACCCTATAATCACGTCCTTCCAAGTACCTTCTTGCCCCTCTCCTGCCCACCACGTGGCAACTCTAGCGCCTGATATCTCTGGAACCGGTGGATGCAGGCTTCCGCATGTGACACCGTTGGAAAGTAGAGACCCTGGGCTTTCCCTTGGTATCACCCGCCCGCATCTCCCTCCCCCGGTTTCCTGGGGATCGGCCACCGAAAATCACATTCCAACCAGAACCTCGGGGGGAGGGAAGTGGAGATGGTTCCCGGGACGTCACAGTGGGCCTCCTTTATTGCCAGATATTTCCTGAGCCGGTGGGCATAGAGATGAGTGCCGGGCACCGTTGGAAAGCTACAAATCCAAGCTTTCCAATGGGGTATGGCAGGTGCTTCTATCCTTCACGGTTCACAAGAAATTGATGATTTCACAGAGTCGCTGTTGGCCTAGCAAGACTTGACGATCAACATGGATGAGTGGGGTTCCTTGGGGAACAATGGGTGTCTCAATGCGTTTAGGGTTGGGGTGGACTTGCAGGCTGGGGGGCTGGTAATATGGGGTACCCCCCAAAGCCCCACACCAACCTACGTCTCCTCTTTCCTCTCCTTTCTTCTCCAGAACTTCGACTCCGTCCCGTACCAGTCGGCCTCTGGCCCCCCGCAGCCCGCCCCCCACAAAATGCCCGGCCCCTACAAGCCGGGCTCCTTCGCCCCCAAGAACTCACCCTACGGTCCATCGCCCCAACCCGCCACCTCAACGGCTTCCTCTGGGCTGTCTCCCCAATATGGGGCAGGCTACCCGCGGGCACCGCCCGGGCATAAACCCTACCCGCAGCCCATGCCCGCGTCCTACACCACGTCGGCCGGGCCGGCCTTCAACGTCCAGGTCAAAGTTGCCCAGCCAGTGCTGGGTTACGGTCAACCGAGGCACCGGGCCGAACAGGCCTACGCACCCCCCTCGCCCCGAGTGGGCCGCGGGGCCCAGTACGCCTTGGAGCCGGGCGCCAGGGGGGAGGAGGGCTGGTATCTGGAGCCAGGGGGTTACGGCAAGAGGCCGGGCAAGGGGGAGTGCTATGGGGCCGGGGGGCTGGCCAAACCGGGGGAGGCGGCTGGGGGTCCGTACCAGGCTGCCGCCAGGACCCCAGGCAAGGAAGAGACGGCGGTGATGGGGAAGGCGCCCCCTGGTGGTGGAGGAGGATACCAGCACCAGGTAATGTGAGAGGGAATTGGCCGGGAGTATGAGGGGGGGCAGGACCCCTGGGCCCTCTGGGAGGGGAGGCTAGTGGTTAGAGTGGGGGGGGGACAGCTGGGAGCCAGGACGCCTGGGTTCTCTCCCCGGCTCTGGGAGGGGAGTGGGGGCTGGTGGTTAGAGCGAGGGGGGGCGGGGGCTGGGAGCCAGGATGCCTGGGTTCTCTCCCCAGCTCTGGGAGGGAAGTGGGGGCTGGTGGATTAGAGCGGGGGGGGGCAGGGCTGGGAGCCAGGACTCCTGGGTTCTCTCCTGCTGGGGATTGTACCATCTCGGGCGGGGGGGGGGGGATCAACATGAGCGAAGCCTCCAGCTGCGGTCTCCCTCCCCCCAGGCCCCCCCGAGCCGCCCGGAGGAGGAGCTGGACAGACTGACCAGGAAGCTGGTGCATGACATGAACCACCCGCCGGCGGGGGAGTACTTCGGTGAGGGGGGCAGGGAGTGGCGGGGGGGGCTGGGGGGTTACAGGGTGGCGAGTCGGGGGGGCTTCGTGCTTGAGGGGTAGGGAGGGGGTTGCTGGGGTGGTTGTGGGCATGAGAGGTTGAGGCAGTGGGGGGCTGGGAGAGAGGTTGGTGGGCAGGGAGGCGGGGGGGTCGGCAGGGGGGCTGGAGTGGGTGGGGAGCGGAGAGGTGGGGGGAAGGGTCAGTGGAGGCGCTGGGGGGCCCCGTGTGACCCCTGCCCCTCGGTCCCCAGGGCGCTGTGCCCGCTGTGGGGAGAACGTGGTGGGGGACGGGACAGGCTGCGTGGCCATGGACCAGGTCTTCCACGTGCCCTGCTTCACTTGCACCACCTGCCACGCCCGGCTGCGGGGCCAACCCTTCTACGCCATGGAGCGCCGGGCCTACTGCGAGGCCTGCTACGTCGTGAGTGCCGGGCCGCAGGACGCCTGGGTTCTCCCCCCGGCTCGGGGAGGGGAGTGGGGGCTGGTGGGCTAGAGCTTGGAGCCAGGACACCTGGGTT